>NW_026644903.1:0-60966 GCF_030020395.1 Manis pentadactyla | reverse complement strand
TGACACCATGTCTCTCTCCATACTCATCATTTTTCTCTTTATCGATTTCTTTTAAATCTTAGGAAAGATTATTGCAGGAACCCAACTACTCTCTATGCCTGCGAAATTAAGAGAGAACGAAAAAACTCGTTTTGATGTATTATTTCTGAATGACAAAGAGGCAAAGGAATCAAATGTTGTAAATTGCGTGACTTTTTTTATGGAAAAGTTGGTTGAGTAAAATATTCCTTTGTTTTCCTCGCCCACAGTTCTTTTGACTGCTCAGCGAATTGAACTTTTAATACAAGCTTCAGATTTCCCTAACAATCCATTTCTCGTTCTTTGAAATCCTGCAGTCAGAATAGATCTCGCAATACAGGAATCGCCTATTGAAATTCTTCTTTCATTAATGCAGAAGCAAAATGTGAACAATGACATTTGTGAGGGGAATTTTGACACCAAAATAATCTGTTCCTTTTCTGACAAAGGTAGGTCTTCCACGCTGAATAAACATAACTGTTTTAAAATTATACCTGGATCAAAAAAGGGTAAATGACTGAAAACTTGAAGTTTAATCAAAAGCGCCGCGTGCTGGGGGAGCATTAAAACGGATTTTCCGGATTCCTTCTTAGTGTTTTAGGGTGTAAAAACGCAGTTAGTACAGCTGCTGTTCCTACTAACTACATTTGATATCTCAGCAAAAACTTCTCCCCTCAGAATTCCTATTTAAGATGAGAATTTCTGAGAAGATTTAGTATAGATCATTTTTTTGCCCTGTAGACCCTGGGTATATGCATTGGCTTTTTCCATAAGACTTCCATAACGTCATTTCGACTATGCGTTCATGCCTGAAGATTGTGATCGGTATCAAGTATAAAAATGCCTTTTTAATCGCACTGAAGGGCATGTAGTGGCTAAGGACCACAGGTTTCAGAGATTGAGAGTGGTGCGTTCACATCACACACTTCTGTCCCTTAATGCCAGGGCACTTCAGGAAATGATTTCACCTCACCATGGCGAGTGATTTCCTCAATGGTAATAAAGGGACAGTATAACCGACATTCCTTGTTAAATGATTATGAAGTGAAAAGTAGACAATACATTCAAAGTGTGTCGGAAAAAGCACGGCGCTTGGAATTTCGTTCGTAACAGTCATCCATGACGGGAGCAAGAGCAGTGCTTGTATCCATGGCACCCATTGTGTGAGGTTGTCAAATGCCATGATTCCGAGCCCGGCGCCAAAGATTAAAGGGGAGTGGGGACTGCTGCGTCTCGCTGCACAAGTGCCCAGAGAGCTTCAGGCTGCATGCCACTCTAAGATTCTTTTAAGGAAAAAAAGAGGTATTTAAACATTTTTCCGAACATCACAAAGAAGGCGTTTTCTCAAAAAAGAAGTATAAGTAATTTAAAAATTGTTTTAGAAGTTTTATTTTGCTAGGATGCTACTCCTATGGCTGGAGATGCTACTTGGGACTCGAAAGAAGGTCCACGGAGCAGTGTATTCGTTTTGAGTTTCTTCCGGAGAGATACCAGCTCTCGATGATTACCTACGCACTAAGCAGGCTTAGTCCTAGAATACACTAGCTTCATGCTAGTGTATGTGTTTCCATAAACCACTATTTTACTCTCTCTCACTATAGTATTTATAAAAATGAAAGTGTTATTGCTAACGATTTACACTACTTACTGTAGAAAGGAGGATTTTAATTTTTATCAAAGGCTTGAACTGACACCCATGTCTCTCTCCATACTCATCATTTTTCTCTTTATCGATTTCTTTTAAATCTTAGGAAAGATTATTTGCAGGAACCAACTACTCTCTATGCCCTGCGAAATTAAGAGAGAACGAAAAAACTCGTTTTGATGTATTATTTCTGAATGACAAAGAGGCAAAGGAATCAAATGTTGTAAATTGCGTGACTTTTTTTATGGAAAAGTTGTTGAGTAAAATATTCTTTGTTTTCCTCGCCCACAGTTCTTTTGACTGCTCAGCGAATTGAACTTTTAATACAAGCTTCAGATTTCCCTAACAATCCATTTCTCGTTCTTTGAAATCCTGCAGTCAGAATAGATCTCGCAATACAGGAAACGCCTATTGAAATTCTTCTTCATTAATGCAGAAGCAAAAATGTGAACAATGACATTTGTGAGGGGAATTTTGACACCAAAATAATCTGTTCCTTTTCTGACAAAGGTAGGTCTTCCACGCTGAATAAAACATAACTGTTTTAAAATTATACCTGGATCAAAAAAAGGGTAAATGTCTGAAAACTTGAAGTTTAATCAAAAGCGCCGCGTGCTGGGGGAGCATAAACGGATTTTCCGGATTCCTTCTTAGTGTTTTAGGGTGTAAAAACGCAGTTAGTACAGCTGCTGTTCCTACTAACTACATTTGATATCTCAGCAAAACTTCTCCCCTCAGAATTCCTATTTAAGATGAGAATTTCTGAGAAGATTTAGTATAGATCATTTTTTGCCCTGTAGACCCTGGGTATATGCATTGGCTTTTTCCATAAGACTTCCATAACGTCATTTCGACTATGCGTTCATGCCTGAAGATTGTGATCGGTATCAAGTATAAAAAATGCCTTTTTAATCGCACTGAAGGGCATGTAGTGGCTAAGACCACAGGTTTCAGAGATTGAGAGTGGTGCGTTCACATCACACACTTCTGTCCCTTAATGCCAGGGCACTTCAGGAAATGATTTCACCTCACCATGGCGAGTGATTTCCTCAATGGTAATAAAGGGACAGTATAACCGACATTCCTTGTTAAATGATTATGAAGTGAAAAGTAGACAATACATTCAAAGTGTGTCGGAAAAAGCACGGCGCTTGGGAATTTCGTTCGTAACAGTCATCCATGACGGGAGCAAGAGCAGTGCTTGTATCCATGGCACCCATTGTGTGAGGTTGTCAAATGCCATGATTCCGAGCCCGGCGCCAAAGATTAAAGGGGAGTGGGGACTGCTGCGTCTCGCTGCACAAGTGCCCAGAGAGCTTCAGGCTGCATGCCACTCTAAGATTCTTTTAAGGAAAAAAAGAGGTATTTAAACATTTTTCCGAACATTCACAAAGAAGGCGTTTTCTCAAAAAAGAAGTATAAAGTAATTTAAAAATTGTTTTAGAAGTTTTATTTTGCTAGGATGCTACTCCTATGGCTGGAGATGCTACTTGGGACTCGAAAGAAGGTCACGGAGCAGTGTATTCGTTTTGAGTTTCTTCCGGAGAGATACCAGCTCTCGATGATTACCTACGCACTAAGCAGGCTTAGTCCTAGAATACACTAGCTTCATGCTAGTGTATGTGTTTCCATAAACCACTATTTTACTCTCTCTCACTATAGTATTTATAAAAATGAAAGTGTTATTGCTAACGATTTACACTACTTACTGTAGAAAGGAGGATTTTAATTTTTATCAAAGGCTTGAACTGACACCATGTCTCTCTCCATACTCATCATTTTCTCTTTATCGATTTCTTTTAAATCTTAGGAAAGATTATTTGCAGGAACCAACTACTCTCTATGCCTGCGAAATTAAGAGAGAACGAAAAAACTCGTTTTGATGTATTATTTCTGAATGACAAAGAGGCAAAGGAATCAAATGTTGTAAATTGCGTGACTTTTTTTATGAAAAGTTGGTTGAGTAAAATATTCTTTGTTTTCCTCGCCCACAGTTCTTTTGACTGCTCAGCGAATTGAACTTTTAATACAAGCTTCAGATTTCCCTAACAATCCATTTCTCGTTCTTTGAAATCCTGCAGTCAGAATAGATCTCGCAATACAGGAAACGCCTATTGAAATTCTTCTTTCATTAATGCAGAAGCAAAATGTGAACAATGACATTTGTGAGGGGGAATTTTGACACCAAATAATCTGTTCCTTTTCTGACAAAGGTAGGTCTTCCACGCTGAATAAAACATAACTGTTTTTAAAATTATACCTGGATCAAAAAAAGGGTAAATGTCTGAAAACTTGAAGGTTTAATCAAAAGCGCCGCGTGCTGGGGGAGCATAAAACGGATTTTTCCGGATTCCTTCTTAGTGTTTTAGGGTGTAAAAACGCAGTTAGTACAGCTGCTGTTCCTACTAACTACATTTGATATCTCAGCAAAACTTCTCCCCTCAGAATTCCTATTTAAGATGAGAATTTCTGAGAAGATTTAGTATAGATCATTTTTTGCCCTGTAGACCCTGGGTATATGCATTGGCTTTTTCCATAAGACTTCATAACGTCATTTCGACTATGCGTTTCATGCCTGAAGATTGTGATCGGTATCAAGTATAAAAATGCCTTTTTAATCGCACTGAAGGGCATGTAGTGGCTAAGACCACAGGTTTCAGAGATTGAGAGTGGTGCGTTCACATCACACACTTCTGTCCCTTAATGCCAGGGCACTTCAGGAAATGATTTCACCTCACCATGGCGAGTGATTTCCTCAATGGTAATAAAGGGACAGTATAACCGGACATTCCTTGTTAAATGATTATGAAGTGAAAAGTAGACAATACATTCAAAGTGTGTCGGAAAAAGCACGGCGCTTGGAATTTCGTTCGTAACAGTCATCATGACGGGAGCAAGAGCAGTGCTTGTATCCATGGCACCCATTGTGTGAGGTTGTCAAATGCCATGATTCCGAGCCCGGCGCCAAAGATTAAAGGGGAGTGGGGACTGCTGCGTCTCGCTGCACAAGTGCCCAGAGAGCTTCAGGCTGGCATGCCACTCTAAGATTCTTTTAAGGAAAAAAAGAGGTATTTAAACATTTTCCGAACATTCACAAAGAAGGCGTTTTCTCCAAAAAAGAAGTATAAAGTAATTTAAAATTGTTTTAGAAGTTTTATTTTGCTAGGATGCTACTCCTATGGCTGGAGATGCTACTTGGGACTCGAAAAGAAGGTCACGGAGCAGTGTATTCGTTTTGAGTTTCTTCCGGAGAGATACCAGCTCTCGATGATTACCTACGCACTAAGCAGGCTTAGTCCTAGAATACACTAGCTTCATGCTAGTGTATGTGTTTTCCATAACCACTATTTTACTCTCTCTCACTATAGTATTTATAAAAATGAAAGTGTTATTGCTAACGATTTACACTACTTACTGTAGAAAGGAGGATTTTAATTTTTATCAAAGGCTTGAACTGACACCATGTCTCTCTCCATACTCATCATTTTTCTCTTTATCGATTTCTTTTAAATCTTAGGAAAGATTATTTGCAGGAACCAACTACTCTCTATGCCTGCGAAATTAAGAGAGAACGAAAAAACTCGTTTTGATGTATTATTTCTGAATGACAAAGAGGCAAAGGATCAAATGTTGGTAAATTGCGTGACTTTTTTTATGGAAAAGTTGGTTGAGTAAAATATTCTTTGTTTTCCTCGCCACAGTTCTTTTGACTGCTCAGCGAATTGAACTTTTAATACAAGCTTCAGATTTCCCTAACAATCCATTTCTCGTTCTTTGAAATCCTGCAGTCAGAATAGATCTCGCAATACAGGAAACGCCTATTGAAATTCTTCTTTCATTAATGCAAAGAAAAATAGGCAAAAATGTGAACAATGACATTTGTGAGGGGAATTTTGACACCAAAATAATCTGTTCCTTTTCTGACAAAGGTAGGTCTTCCACGCTGAATAAAACATAACTGTTTTAAAATTATACCTGATCAAAAAAGGGTAAATGTCTGAAAACTTGAAGTTTAATCAAAAGCGCCGCGTGCTGGGGAGCATAAACCGGATTTTCCGGATTCCTTCTTAGTGTTTTAGGGTGTAAAAACGCAGTTAGTACAGCTGCTGTTCCTACTAACTACATTTGATATCTCAGCAAAACTTCTCCCCTCAGAATTCCTATTTAAGATGAGAATTTCTGAGAAGATTTAGTATAGATCATTTTTTGCCCTGTAGACCCTGGGTTATATGCATTGGCTTTTTCCATAAGACTTCCATAACGTCATTTCGACTATGCGTTCATGCCTGAAGATTGTGATCGGTATCAAGTATAAAAATGCCTTTTTAATCGCACTGAAGGGCATGTAGTGGCTAAGACCACAGGTTTCAGAGATTGAGAGTGGTGCGTTCACATCACACACTTCTGTCCCTTAATGCCAGGGGCACTTCAGGAAATGATTTCACCTCACCATGGCGAGTGATTTCCTCAATGGTAATAAAGGGACAGTATAACCGACATTCCTTGTTAAATGATTATGAAGTGAAAAGTAGACAATACATTCAAAGTGTGTCGGAAAAAGCACGGCGCTTGGAATTTCGTTCGTAACAGTCATCCATGACGGGAGCAAGAGCAGTGCTTGTATCCATGGCACCCATTGTGTGAGGTTGTCAAATGCCATGATTCCGAGGCCCGGCGCCAAAGATTAAAGGGGGAGTGGGGACTGCTGCGTCTCGCTGCACAAGTGCCCAGAGAGCTTCAGGCTGCATGCCACTCTAAGATTCTTTTAAGGAAAAAAAGAGGTATTTAAACATTTTTCCGAACATTCACAAAGAAGGCGTTTTCTCCAAAAAAGAAGTATAAAGTAATTTAAAAATTGTTTTAGAAGTTTTATTTTGCTAGGGATGCTACTCTATGGCTGGAGATGCTACTTGGGACTCGAAAGAAGGTCACGGAGCAGTGTATTCGTTTGAGTTTCTTCCGGAGAGATACCAGCTCTCGATGATTACCTACGCACTAAGCAGGCTTAGTCCTAGAATACACTAGCTTCATGCTAGTGTATGTGTTTCCATAAACCACATTTTACTCTCTCTCACTATAGTATTTATAAAAATGAAAGTGTTATTGCTAACGATTTACACTACTTACTGTAGAAAGGAGGATTTTAATTTTTATCAAAGGCTTGAACTGACACCATGTCTCTCTCCATACTCATCATTTTTCTCTTTATCGATTTCTTTTAAATCTTAGGAAAGATTATTTGCAGGAACAACTACTCTCTATGCCTGCGAAATTAAGAGAGAACGAAAAAACTCGTTTTGATGTATTATTTCTGAATGACAAAGAGGCAAAGGAATCAAATGTTGTAAATTGCGTGACTTTTTTTATGGAAAAGTTGGTTGAGTAAAATATTCTTGTTTTCCTCGCCCACAGTTCTTTTGACTGCTCAGCGAATTGAACTTTTAATACAAGCTTCAGATTTCCCTAACAATCCATTTCTCGTTCTTTGAAATCCTGCAGTCAGAATAGATCTCGCAATACAGGAAACGCCTATTGAAATTCTTCTTTCATTAATGCAGAAGCAAAAATGTGAACAATGACATTTGTGAGGGGAATTTTGACACCAAAATAATCTGTCCTTTTCTGACAAAGGTAGGTCTTCCACGCTGAATAAAACATAACTGTTTTAAAATTA
The DNA here is from genome assembly GCF_030020395.1 of Manis pentadactyla. Taxonomy (NCBI): domain Eukaryota; kingdom Metazoa; phylum Chordata; class Mammalia; order Pholidota; family Manidae; genus Manis; species Manis pentadactyla. Next base: position 53,629 of record NW_026644903.1, on the reverse strand, counting down.
TACTGGATCAAAAAAAGGGTAAATGTCTGAAAACTTGAAGTTTAATCAAAAGCGCCGCGTGCTGGGGGAGCATAAAACGGATTTTCCGATTCCTTCTTAGTGTTTTAGGTGTAAAAACGCAGTTAGTACAGCTGCTGTTCCTACTAACTACATTTGATATCTCAGCAAAACTTCTCCCCTCAGAATTCCTATTTAAGATGAGAATTTCTGAGAAGATTTAGTATAGATCATTTTTTGCCCTGTAGACCCTGGGTATATGCATTGGCTTTTTCCATAAGACTTCCATAACGTCATTTCGACTATGCGTTCATGCCTGAAGATTGTGATCGGTATCAAGTATAAAAATGCCTTTTTTAATCGCACTGAAGGGCATGTAGTGGCTAAGACCACAGGTTTCAGAGATTGAGAGTGGTGCGTTCACATCACACACTTCTGTCCCTTAATGCCAGGGCACTTCAGGAAATGATTTCACCTCACCATGGCGAGTGATTTCCTCAATGGTAATAAAGGGACAGTATAACCGACATTCCTTGTTAAATGATTATGAAGTGAAAAGTAGACAATACATTCAAAGTGTGTCGGAAAAAGCACGGCGCTTGAATTTCGTTCGTAACAGTCATCCATGACGGGAGCAAGAGCAGTGCTTGTATCCATGGCACCCATTGTGTGAGGTTGTCAAATGCCATGATTCCGAGCCCGGCGCCAAAGATTAAAGGGGAGTGGGGACTGCTGCGTCTCGCTGCACAAGTGCCCAGAGAGCTTCAGGCTGCATGCCACTCTAAGATTCTTTTAAGGAAAAAAAGAGGTATTTAAACATTTTTCCGAACATTCACAAAGAAGGCGTTTTCTCCAAAAAAGAAGTATAAAGTAATTTAAAAATTGTTTTAGAAGTTTTATTTTGCTAGGATGCTACTCCTATGGCTGGAGATGCTACTTGGGACTCGAAAGAAGGTCACGGAGCAGTGTATTCGTTTTGAGTTTCTTCCGGAGAGATACCAGCTCTCGATGATTACCTACGCACTAAGCAGGCTTAGTCCTAGAATACACTAGCTTCATGCTAGTGTATGTGTTTCCATAAACCACTATTTTACTCTCTCTCACTATAGTATTTATAAAAATGAAAGTGTTATTGCTAACGATTTACACTACTTACTGTAGAAAGGAGGATTTTAATTTTTATCAAAGGCTTGAACTGACACCATGTCTCTCTCCATACTCATCATTTTTCTCTTTATCGATTTCTTTTAAATCTTAGGAAAGATTATTTGCAGGAACCCAACTACTCTCTATGCCTGCGAAATTAAGAGAGAACGAAAAAAACTCGTTTTGATGTATTATTTCTGAATGACAAAGAGGCAAAGGAATCAAATGTTGTAAATTGCGTGACTTTTTTTATGGAAAAGTTGGTTGAGTAAAATATTCTTTGTTTTCCTCGCCCACAGTTCTTTTGACTGCTCAGCGAATTGAACTTTTAATACAAGCTTCAGATTTCCCTAACAATCCATTTCTCGTTCTTTGAAATCTGCAGTCAGAATAGATCTCGCAATACAGGAACGCCTATTGAAATTCTTCTTTCATTAATGCAGAAGCAAAAATGTGAACAATGACATTTGTGAGGGGAATTTTGACACCAAAATAATCTGTTCCTTTTCTGACAAAGGTAGGTCTTCCACGCTGAATAAAACATAACTGTTTTAAAATTATACCTGGATCAAAAAAAGGTTAAATGTCTGAAAACTTGAAGTTTAATCAAAAGCGCCGCGTGCTGGGGGAGCATAAAACGGATTTTCCGGATTCCTTCTTAGTGTTTTAGGGTGTAAAAACGCAGTTAGTACAGCTGCTGTTCCTACTAACTACATTTGATATCTCAGCAAAACTTCTCCCCTCAGAATTCCTATTTAAGATGAGAATTTCTGAGAAGATTTTAGTATAGATCATTTTTTGCCCTGTAGACCCTGGGTATATGCATTGGCTTTTTTCCATAAGACTTCCATAACGTCATTTCGACTATGCGTTCATGCCTGAAGATTGTGATCGGTATCAAGTATAAAAATGCCTTTTTAATCGCACTGAAGGGCATGTAGTGGCTAAGACCACAGGTTTCAGAGATTGAGAGTGGTGCGTTCACATCACACACTTCTGTCCCTTAATGCCAGGGCACTTCAGGAAATGATTTCACCTCACCATGGCGAGTGATTTCCTCAATGGTAATAAAGGGGACAGTATAACCGACATTCCTTGTTAAATGATTATGAAGTGAAAAGTAGACAATACATTCAAAGTGTGTCGGAAAAAGCACGGCGCTTGGAATTTCGTTCGTAACAGTCATCCATGACGGGAGCAAGAGCAGTGCTTGTATCCATGGCACCCATTGTGTGAGGTTGTCAAATGCCATGATTCCGAGCCCGGCGCCAAAGATTAAAGGGGGAGTGGGGACTGCTGCGTCTCGCTGCACAAGTGCCCAGAGAGCTTCAGGCTGCATGCCACTCTAAGATTCTTTTAAGAAAAAAAGAGGTATTTAAACATTTTTCCGAACATTCACAAAGAAGGCGTTTTCTCCAAAAAAGAAGTATAAAGTAATTTAAAAATTGTTTTAGAAGTTTTATTTTGCTAGGATGCTACTCCTATGGCTGGAGATGCTACTTGGGACTCGAAAGAAGGTCACGGAGCAGTGTATTCGTTTTGAGTTTCTTCCGGAGAGATACCAGCTCTCGATGATTACCTACGCACTAAGCAGGCTTAGTCCTAGAATACACTAGCTTCATGCTAGTGTATGTGTTTCCATAAACCACTATTTACTCTCTCTCACTATAGTATTTATAAAAATGAAAGTGTTATTGCTAACGATTTACACTACTTACTGTAGAAAGGAGGATTTTAATTTTTATCAAAGGCTTGAACTGACACCATGTCTCTCTCCATACTCATCATTTTCTCTTTATCGATTTCTTTTAAATCTTAGGAAAGATTATTTGCAGGAACCAACTACTCTCTATGCCTGCGAAATTAAGAGAGAACGAAAAAACTCGTTTTGATGTATTATTTCTGAATGACAAAGAGGCAAAGGAATCAAATGTTGTAAATTGCGTGACTTTTTTTATGGAAAAGTTGGTTGAGTAAAATATTCTTTGTTTTCCTCGCCCACAGTTCTTTTGACTGCTCAGCGAATTGAACTTTTAATACAAGCTTCAGATTTCCTAACAATCCATTTCTCGTTCTTTGAAATCCTGCAGTCAGAATAGATCTCGCAATACAGGAAACGCCTATTGAAATTCTTCTTTCATTAATGCAGAAGCAAAAATGTGAACAATGACATTTGTGAGGGGAATTTTGACACCAAAATAATCTGTTCCTTTTCTGACAAAGGTAGGTCTTCCACGCTGAATAAAACATAACTGTTTTAAAATTATACCTGGATCAAAAAAAGGGTAAATGTCTGAAAACTTGAAGTTTAATCAAAAGCGCCGCGTGCTGGGGGAGCATAAAACGGATTTTCCGGATTCCTTCTTAGTGTTTTAGGGTGTAAAAACGCAGTTAGTACAGCTGCTGTTCCTACTAACTACATTTGATATCTCAGCAAAACTTCTCCCCCTCAGAATTCCTATTTAAGATGAGAATTTCTGAGAAGATTTAGTATAGATCATTTTTTGCCCTGTAGACCCTGGGTATATGCATTGGCTTTTTCCATAAGACTTCCATAACGTCATTTCGACTATGCGTTCATGCCTGAAGATTGTGATCGGTATCAAGTATAAAAATGCCTTTTTAATCGCACTGAAGGGCATGTAGTGGCTAAGACCACAGGTTTCAGAGATTGAGAGTGGTGCGTTCACATCACACACTTCTGTCCCTTAATGCCAGGGCACTTCAGGAAATGATTTCACCTCACCATGGCGAGTGATTTCCTCAATGGTAATAAAGGGACAGTATAACCGACATTCCTTGTTAAATGATTATGAAGTGAAAAGTAGACAATACATTCAAAGTGTGTCGGAAAAAGCACGGCGCTTGGAATTTCGTTCGTAACAGTCATCCATGACGGGAGCAAGAGCAGTGCTTGTATCCATGGCACCCATTGTGTGAGGTTGTCAAATGCCATGATTCCGAGCCCGGCGCCAAAGATTAAAGGGGAGTGGGGACTGCTGCGTCTCGCTGCACAAGTGCCCAGAGAGCTTCAGGCTGCATGCCACTCTAAGATTCTTTTAAGGAAAAAAGAGGTATTTAAACATTTTTCCGAACATTCACAAAGAAGGCGTTTTCTCCAAAAAAGAAGTATAACAGTAATTTAAAAATTGTTTTAGAAGTTTTATTTTGCTAGGATGCTACTCCTATGGCTGGAGATGCTACTTGGACTCGAAAGAAGGTCACGGAGCAGTGTATTCGTTTTGAGTTTCTTCCGGAGAGATACCCCAGCTCTCGATGATTACCTACGCACTAAGCAGGCTTAGTCCTAGAATACACTAGCTTCATGCTAGTGTATGTGTTTCCATAAACCACTATTTTACTCTCTCTCACTATAGTATTTATAAAAATGAAAGTGTTATTGCTAACGATTTACACTACTTACTGTAGAAAGGAGGATTTTAAATTTTTATCAAAGGCTTGAACTGACACCATGTCTCTCTCCATACTCATCATTTTTCTCTTTATCGATTCTTTTAAATCTTAGGAAAGATTATTTGCAGGAACCCACTACTCTCTATGCCTGCGAAATTAAGAGAGAACGAAAAAACTCGTTTTGATGTATTATTTCTGAATGACAAAGAGGCAAAGGAATCAAATGTTGTAAATTGCGTGACTTTTTTTATGGAAAAGTTGGTTGAGTAAAATATTCTTTGTTTTCCTCGCCCACAGTTCTTTTGACTGCTCAGCGAATTGAACTTTTAATACAAGCTTCAGATTTCCCTAACAATCCATTTCTCGTTCTTTGAAATCCTGCAGTCAGAATAGATCTCGCAATACAGGGAAACGCCTATTGAAATTCTTCTTTCATTAATGCAGAAGCAAAAAATGTGAACAATGACATTTGTGAGGGGAATTTTGACACCAAAATAATCTGTTCCTTTTCTGACAAGGTAGGTCTTCCACGCTGAATAAAACATAACTGTTTTAAAATTATACCTGGATCAAAAAAAGGGTATATGTCTGAAAACTTGAAGTTTAATCAAAAGCGCCGCGTGCTGGGGGAGCATAAAACGGATTTTCCGGATTCCTTCTTAGTGTTTTAGGGTGTAAAAACGCAGTTAGTACAGCTGCTGTTCCTACTAACTACATTTGATATCTCAGCAAAACTTCTCCCCTCAGAATTCCTATTTAAGATGAGAATTTCTGAGAAGATTTAGTATAGATCATTTTTTGCCCTGTAGACCCTGGGTATATGCATTGGCTTTTTCATAAGACTTCCATAACGTCATTTCGACTATGCGTTCATGCCTGAAGATTGTGATCGGTATCAAGTATAAAAATGCCTTTTTAATCGCACTGAAGGGCATGTAGTGGCTAAGACCACAGGTTTCAGAGATTGAGAGTGGTGCGTTCACATCACACACTTCTGTCCCTTAATGCCAGGGCACTTCAGGAAATGATTTCACCTCACCATGGCGAGTGATTTCCTCAATGGTAATAAAGGGACAGTATAACCGACATTCCTTGTTAAATGATTATGAAGTGAAAAGTAGACAATACATTCAAAGTGTGTCGGAAAAAGCACGGCGCTTGGAATTTCGTTCGTAACAGTCATCCATGACGGGAGCAAGAGCAGTGCTTGTATCCATGGCACCCATTGTGTGAGGTTGTCAATGCCATGATTCCGAGCCCGGCGCCAAAGATTAAAGGGGAGTGGGGACTGCTGCGTCTCGCTGCACAAGTGGCCCAGAGAGCTTCAGGCTGCATGCCACTCTAAGATTCTTTTAAGGAAAAAAAGAGGTATTTAAACATTTTCCGAACATTCACAAAGAAGGCGTTTTCTCCAAAAAAGAAGTATAAAGTAATTTAAAAATTGTTTTAGAAGTTTTATTTTGCTAGGATGCTACTCCTATGGCTGGAGATGCTACTTGGGACTCGAAAGAAGGTCACGGAGCAGTGTATTCGTTTTGAGTTTCTTCCGGAGAGATACCAGCTCTCGATGATTACCTACGCACTAAGCAGGCTTAGTCCTAGAATACACTAGCTTCATGCTAGTGTATGTGTTTCCATAAACCACTATTTTTACTCTCTCTCACTATAGTATTTATAAAAATGAAAGTGTTATTGCTAACGATTTACACTACTTACTGTAGAAAGGAGGATTTTAATTTTATCAAAGGCTTGAACTGACACCATGTCTCTCTCCATACTCATCATTTTTCTCTTTATCGATTTCTTTTAAATCTTAGGAAAGATTATTTGCAGGAACCAACTACTCTCTATGCCTGCGAAATTAAGAGAGAACGAAAAAACTCGTTTTGATGTATTATTTCTGAATGACAAAGAGGCAAAGGAATCAAATGTTGTAAATTGCGTGACTTTTTTTATGGAAAAGTTGGTTGAGTAAAATATTCTTTGTTTTCCTCGCCCACAGTTCTTTTGACTGCTCAGCGAATTGAACTTTTAATACAAGCTTCAGATTTCCCTAACAATCCATTTCTCGTTCTTTGAAATCCTGCAGTCAGAATAGATCTCGCAATACAGGAAACGCCTATTGAAATTCTTCTTTCATTAATGCAGAAGCAAAAATGTGAACAATGACATTTGTGAGGGGAATTTTGACACCAAAATAATCTGTTCCTTTTCTGACAAAGGTAGGTCTTCCACGCTGAATAAAACATAACTGTTTTAAAATTATACCTGGATCAAAAAAAGGGTAAATGTCTGAAAACTTGAAGTTTAATCAAAAGCGCCGCGTGCTGGGGGGAGCATAAAACGGATTTTCCGATTCCTTCTTAGTGTTTTAGGGTGTAAAAACGCAGTTAGTACAGCTGCTGTTCCTACTAACTACATTTGATATCTCAGCAAAACTTCTCCCCTCAGAATTCCTATTTAAGATGAGAATTTCTGAGAAGATTTAGTATAGATCATTTTTTGCCCTGTAGACCCTGGGTATATGCATTGGCTTTTTCCATAAGACTTCCATAACGTCATTTCGACTATGCGTTCATGCCTAGAAGATTGTGATCGGTATCAAGTATAAAAATGCCTTTTTAATCGCACTGAAGGGCATGTAGTGGCTAAGACCACAGGTTTCAGAGATTGAGAGTGGTGCGTTCACATCACACACTTCTGTCCCTTAATGCCAGGGCACTTCAGGAAATGATTTCACCTCACCATAGGCGAGTGATTTCCTCAATGGTAATAAAGGGGACAGTATAACCGACATTCCTTGTTAAATGATTATGAAGTGAAAAGTAGACAATACATTCAAAGTGTGTCGGAAAAGCACGGCGCTTGGAATTTCGTTCGTAACAGTCATCCATGACGGAGCAAGAGCAGTGCTTGTATCCATGGCACCCATTGTGTGAGGTTGTCAAATGCCATGATTCCGAGCCCGGCGCCAAAGATTAAAGGGGAGTGGGGACTGCTGCGTCTCGCTGCACAAGTGCCCAGAGAGCTTCAGGCTGCATGCCACTCTAAGATTCTTTTAAGGAAAAAAGAGGTATTTAAACATTTTTCCGAACATTCACAAAGAAGGCGTTTTTCTCCAAAAAAGAAGTATAAAGTAATTTAAAAATTGTTTTAGAAGTTTTATTTTGCTAGGATGCTACTCCTATGGCTGGAGATGCTACTTGGGACTCTAAAGAAGGTCACGGAGCAGTGTATTCGTTTTGAGTTTCTTCCGGAGAGATACCAGCTCTCGATGATTACCTACGCACTAAGCAGGCTTAGTCCTAGAATACACTAGCTTCATGCTAGTGTATGTGTTTCCATAAACCACTATTTTACTCTCTCTCACTATAGTATTTATAAAAATGAAAGTGTTATTGCTAACGATTTACACTACTTACTGTAGAAAGGAGGATTTTAATTTTTATCAAAGGCTTGAACTGACACCATGTCTCTCTCCATACTCATCATTTTTTCTCTTTATCGATTTCTTTTAAATCTTAGGAAAGATTATTTGCAGGAACCAACTACTCTCTATGCCTGCGAAATTAAGAGAGAACGAAAAAACTCGTTTTGATGTATTATTTCTGAATGACAAAGAGGCAAAGGAATCAAATGTTGTAAATTGGCGGTGACTTTTTTTATGGAAAAGTTGGTTGAGTAAAATATTCTTTGTTTTCCTCGCCCACAGTTCTTTGACTGCTCAGCGAATTGAACTTTTAATACAAGCTTCAGATTTCCCTAACAATCCATTTCTCGTTCTTTGAAATCCTGCAGTCAGAATAGATCTCGCAATACAGGAAACGCCTATTGAAATTCTTCTTTCATTAATGCAGAAGCAAAAATGTGAACAATGACATTTGTGAGGGGAATTTTGACACCAAAATAATCTGTTCCTTTTCTGACAAAGGTAGGTCTTCCACGCTGAATAAAACATAACTGTTTTAAAATTATACCTGGATCAAAAAAAGGGTAAATGTCTGAAAACTTGAAGTTTAATCAAAAGCGCCGCGTGCTGGGGGAGCATAAAACGGATTTTCCGGATTCCTTCTTAGTGTTTTAGGGTGTAAAAACGCAGTTAGTACAGCTGCTGTTCCTACTAACTACATTTGATATCTCAGCAAAACTTCTCCCCTCAGAATTCCTATTTAAGATGAGAATTTCTGAGAAGATTTAGTATAGATCATTTTTTTTGCCCTGTAGACCCTGGGTATATGCATTGGCTTTTTCCATAAGACTTCCATAACGTCATTTCGACTATGCGTTCATGCCTGAAGATTGTGATCGGTATCAAGTATAAAAATGCCTTTTTAATCGCACTGAAGGGCATGTAGTGGCTAAGACCACAGGTTTCAGAGATTGAGAGTGGTGCGTTCACATCACACACTTCTGTCCCTTAATGCCAGGGCACTTCAGGAAATGATTTCACCTCACCATGGCGAGTGATTTCCTCAATGGTAATAAAGGGACAGTATAACCGACATTCCTTGTTAAATGATTATGAAGTGAAAAGTAGACAATACATTCAAAGTGTGTCGGAAAAAGCACGGCGCTTGGAATTTCGTTCGTAACAGTCATCCATGACGGGAGCAAGAGCAGTGCTTGTATCCATGGCACCCATTGTGTGAGGTTGTCAAATGCCATGATTCCGAGCCCGGCGCCAAAGATTAAAGGGGAGTGGGGACTGCTGCGTCTCGCTGCACAAGTGCCCAGAGAGCTTCAGGCTGCATGCCACTCTAAGATTCTTTTAAGGAAAAAAAGAGGTATTTAAACATTTTTCCGAACATTCACAAAGAAGGCGTTTTCTCCAAAAAAGAAGTATAAAGTAATTTAAAAATTGTTTTAGAAGTTTTATTTTGCTAGGATGCTACTCCTATGGCTGGAGATGCTACTTGGGACTCGAAAGAAGGTCACGGAGCAGTGTATTCGTTTTGAGTTTCTTCCGGAGAGATACCAGCTCTCGATGATTACCTACGCACTAAGCAGGCTTAGTCCTAGAATACACTAGCTTCATGCTAGTGTATGTGTTTCCATAAACCACTATTTTACTCTCTCTCACTATAGTATTTATAAAAATGAAAGTGTTATTGCTAACGATTTACACTACTTACTGTAGAAAGGAGGATTTTAATTTTTATCAAAGGCTTGAACTGACACCATGTCTCTCTCCATACTCATCATTTTTCTCTTTATCGATTTCTTTTAAATCTTAGGGAAAGATTATTTGCAGGAACCAACTACTCTCTATGCCTGCGAAATTAAGAGAGAACGAAAAAACTCGTTTTGATGTATTATTTCTGAATGACAAAGAGGCAAAGGAATCAAATGTTGTAAATTGCGTGACTTTTTTTATGGAAAAGTTGGTTGAGTAAAATATTCTTTGTTTTCCTCGCCCACAGTTCTTTTGACTGCTCAGCGAATTGAACTTTTAATACAAGCTTCAGATTTCCCTAACAATCCATTTCTCGTTCTTTGAAATCCTGCAGTCAGAATAGATCTCGCAATACAGGAAACGCCTATTGAAATTCTTCTTTCATTAATGCAGAAGCAAAAATGTGAACAATGACATTTGTGAGGGGAATTTTGACACCAAAATAATCTGTTCCTTTTCTGACAAAGGTAGGTCTTCCACGCTGAATAAAACATAACTGTTTTAAAATTATACCTGGATCAAAAAAAGGGTAAATGTCTGAAAACTTGAAGTTTAATCAAAAGCGCCCGCGTGCTGGGGGAGCATAAAACGGATTTTCCGATTCCTTCTTAGTGTTTTAGGGTTGTAAAACGCAGTTAGTACAGCTGCTGTTCCTACTAACTACATTTGATATCTCAGCAAAACTTCTCCCCTCAGAATTCCTATTTAAGATGAGAATTTCTGAGAAGATTTAGTATAGATCATTTTTGCCCTGTAGACCCTGGGTATATGCATTGGCTTTTTCCATAAGACTTCCATAACGTCATTTCGACTATGCGTTCATGCTGAAGATTGTGATCGGTATCAAGTATAAAAAATGCCTTTTTAATCGCACTGAAGGGCATGTAGTGGCTAAGACCACAGGTTTCAGAGATTGAGAGTGGTGCGTTCACATCACACACTTCTGTCCCTTAATGCCAGGGCACTTCAGGAAATGATTTCACCTCACCATGGCGAGTGATTTCCTCAATGGTAATAAAGGGACAGTATAACCGACATTCCCTTGTTAAATGATTATGAAGTGAAAAGTAGACAATACATTCAAAGTGTGTCGGAAAAAGCACGGCGCTTGGAATTTCGTTCGTAACAGTCATCCATGACGGGAGCAAGAGCAGTGCTTGTATCCATGGCACCCATTGTGTGAGGTTGTCAAATGCCATGATTCCGAGCCCGGCGCCAAAGATTAAAGGGGAGTGGGGACTGCTGCGTCTCGCTGCACAAGTGCCCAGAGAGCTTCAGGCTGCATGCCACTCTAAGATTCTTTTAAGGAAAAAAAAGAGGTATTTAAACATTTTTCCGAACATTCACAAAGAAGGCGTTTTCTCCAAAAAAGAAGTATAAAGTAATTTAAAATTGTTTTAGAAGTTTTATTTTGCTAGGATGCTACTCCTATGGCTGGAGATGCTACTTGGGACTCGAAAGAAGGTCACGGAGCAGTGTATCGTTTTGAGTTTCTTCCGGAGAGATACCAGCTCTCGATGATTACCTACGCACTAAGCAGGCTTAGTCCTAGAATACACTAGCTTCATGCTAGTGTATGTGTTTCCATAAACCACTATTTTACTCTCTCTCACTATAGTATTTATAAAATGAAAGTGTTATTGCTAACGATTTACACTACTTACTGTAGAAAGGAGGATTTTAATTTTTATCAAAGGCTTGAACTGACACCATGTCTCTCTCCATACTCATCATTTTTCTCTTTATCGATTTCTTTTAAATCTTAGGAAAGATTATTTGCAGGAACCAACTACTCTCTATGCCTGCGAAATTAAGAAGAGAACGAAAAAACTCGTTTTGATGTATTATTTCTGAATGACAAAGAGGCAAAGGAATCAAATGTTGTAAATTGCGTGACTTTTTTTATGGAAAAGTTGGTTGAGTAAAATATTCTTTGTTTTCCTCGCCCACAGTTCTTTTGACTGCTCAGCGAATTGAACTTTTAATACAAGCTTCAGATTTCCCTAACAATCCATTTCTCGTTCTTTGAATCCTGCAGTCAGAATAGATCTCGCAATACAGGAAACGCCTATTGAAATTCTTCTTTCATTAATGCAGAAGCAAAAATGTGAACAATGACATTTGTGAGGGAATTTTGACACCAAAATAATCTGTTCCTTTTCTGACAAAGGTAGGTCTTCCACGCTGAATAAAACATAACTGTTTTAAAATTATACCTGGATCAAAAAAAGGGTAAATGTCTGAAAACTTGAAGTTTAATCAAAAGCGCCGCGTGCTGGGGGAGCATAAAACGGATTTTCCCGGATTCCTTCTTAGTGTTTTAGGGTGTAAAAACGCAGTTAGTACAGCTGCTGTTCCTACTAACTACATTTGATATCTCAGCAAAACTTCTCCCCTCAGAATTCCTATTTAAGATGAGAATTTCTGAGAAGATTTAGTATAGATCATTTTTTGCCCTGTAGACCCTGGGTATATGCATTGGCTTTTTCCATAAGACTTCCATAACGTCATTTCGACTATGCGTTCATGCCTGAAGATTGTGATCGGTATCAAGTATAAAAATGCCTTTTTAATCGCACTGAAGGGCATGTAGTGGCTAAGACCACAGGTTTCAGAGATTGAGAGTGGTGCGTTCACATCACACACTTCTGTCCCTTAATGCCAGGGCACTTCAGGAAATGATTTCACCTCACCATGGCGAGTGATTTCCTCAATGGTAATAAAGGGACAGTATAACCGACATTCCTTGTTTAAATGATTATGAAGTGAAAAGTAGACAATACATTCAAAGTGTGTCGGAAAAAGCACGGCGCTTGGAATTTCGTTCGTAACAGTCATCCATGACGGGAGCAAGAGCAGTGCTTGTATCCATGGCACCCATTGTGTGAGGTTGTCAAATGCCATGATTCCGAGCCCGGCGCCAAAGATTAAAGGGGAGTGGGGACTGCTGCGTCTCGCTGCACAAGTGCCCAGAGAGCTTCAGGCTGCATGCCACTCTAAGATTCTTTTAAGGAAAAAAAGAGGTATTTAAACATTTTTCCGAACATTCACAAAGAAGGCGTTTTCTCCAAAAAAAGAAGTATAAAGTAATTAAAAATTGTTTTAGAAGTTTTATTTTGCTAGGATGCTACTCCTATGGCTGGAGATGCTACTTGGGACTCGAAAGAAGGTCACGGAGCAGTGTATTCGTTTTGAGTTTCTTCCGGAGAGATACCAGCTCTCGATGATTACCTACGCACTAAGCAGGCTTAGTCCTAGAATACACTAGCTTCATGCTAGTGTATGTGTTTCCATAAACCACTATTTTACTCTCTCTCACTATAGTATTTATAAAAATGAAAGTGTTATTGCTAACGATTTACACTACTTACTGTAGAAAGGAGGATTTTAATTTTTATCAAAGGCTTGAACTGACACCATGTCTCTCTCCATACTCATCATTTTTCTCTTTATCGATTTCTTTTAAATCTTAGGAAAGATTATTTGCAGGAACCAACTACTCTCTATGCCTGCGAAATTAAGAGAGAACGAAAAAACTCGTTTTGATGTATTATTTCTGAATGACAAAGAGGCAAAGGAATCAAATGTTGTAAATTGCGTGACTTTTTTATGGAAAAGTTGGTTGAGTAAAATATTCTTTGTTTTCCTCGCCCACAGTTCTTTTGACTGCTCAGCGAATTGAACTTTTAATACAAGCTTCAGATTTCCCTAACAATCCATTTCTCGTTCTTTGAAATCCTGCAGTCAGAATAGATCTCGCAATACAGGAAACGCCTATTGAAATTCTTCTTTCATTAATGCAGAAGCAAAAATGTGAACAATGACATTTGTGAGGGGAATTTTGACACCAAAATAATCTGTTCCTTTTCTGACAAAGGTAGGTCTTCCACGCTGAATAAAACATAACTGTTTTAAAATTATACCTGGATCAAAAAAAGGGTAAATGTCTGAAAACTTGAAGTTTAATCAAAAGCGCCGCGTGCTGGGGGAGCATAAAACGGATTTTCCGGATTCCTTCTTAGTGTTTTAGGGTGTAAAAACGCAGTTAGTACAGCTGCTGTTCCTACTAACTACATTTGATATCTCAGCAAAACTTCTCCCCTCAGAATTCCTATTTAAGATGAGAATTTCTGAGAAGATTTAGTATAGATCATTTTTTGCCCTGTAGACCCTGGGTATATGCATTGGCTTTTTCCATAAGACTTCCATAACGTCATTTCGACTATGCGTTCATGCCTGAAGATTGTGATCGGTATCAAGTATAAAAATGCCTTTTTAATCGCACTGAAGGGCATGTAGTGGCTAAGACCACAGGTTTCAGAGATTGAGAGTGGTGCGTTCACATCACACACTTCTGTCCCTTAATGCCAGGGCCACTTCAGGAAATGATTTCACCTCACCATGGCGAGTGATTTCCTCAATGGTAATAAAGGGACAGTATAACCGACATTCCTTGTTAAATGATTATGAAGTGAAAAGTAGACAATACATTCAAAGTGTGTCGGAAAAAGCACGGCGCCTTGGAATTTCGTTCGTAACAGTCATCCATGACGGAGCAAGAGCAGTGCTTGTATCCATGCACCCATTGTGTGAGGTTGTCAAATGCCATGATTCCGAGCCCGGCGCCAAAGATTAAAGGGGAGTGGGGACTGCTGCGTCTCGCTGCACAAGTGCCCAGAGAGCTTCAGGCTGCATGCCACTCTAAGATTCTTTTAAGGAAAAAAAGAGGTATTTAAACATTTTCCGAACATTCACAAAGAAGGCGTTTTCTCCAAAAAAAGAAGTATAAAGTAATTTAAAATTGTTTTAGAAGTTTTATTTTGCTAGGATGCTACTCCTATGGCTGGAGATGCTACTTGGGACTCTAAAGAAGGTCACGGAGCAGTGTATTCGTTTTGAGTTTCTTCCGGAGAGATACCAGCTCTCGATGATTACCTACGCACTAAGCAGGCTTAGTCCCTAGAATACACTAGCTTCATGCTAGTGTATGTGTTTCCATAAACCACTATTTTACTCTCTCTCACTATAGTATTTATAAAAATGAAAGTGTTATTGCTAACGATTTACACTACTTACTGTAGAAAGGAGGATTTTAAATTTTATCAAAGGCTTGAACTGACACCATGTCTCTCTCCATACTCATCATTTTTCTCTTTATCGATTTCTTTTAAATCTTAGGAAAGATTATTTGCAGGAACCAACTACTCTCTATGCCTGCGAAATTAAGAGAGAACGAAAAAACTCGTTTTGATGTATTATTTCTGAATGACAAGAGGCAAAGGAATCAAATGTTGTAAATTGCGTGACTTTTTTTATGGAAAAGTTGGTTGAGTAAAATATTCTTTGTTTTCCTCGCCCACAGTTCTTTTGACTGCTCAGCGAATTGAACTTTTAATACAAGCTTCAGATTTCCCTAACAATCCATTTCTCGTTCTTTGAAATCCTGCAGTCAGAATAGATCTCGCAATACAGGAAACGCCTATTGAAATTCTTCTTTCATTAATGCAGAAGCAAAAATGTGAACAATGACATTTGTGAGGGGAATTTTGACACCAAAATAATCTGTTCCTTTTCTGACAAAGGTAGGTCTTCCACGCTGAATAAAACATAACTGTTTTAAAATTATACCTGGATCAAAAAAGGGTAAATGTCTGAAAACTTGAAGTTTAATCAAAAGCGCCGCGTGCTGGGGGAGCATAAAACGGATTTTTCCGGATTCCTTCTTAGTGTTTTAGGGTGTAAAAACGCAGTTAGTACAGCTGCTGTTCCTACTAACTACATTTGATATCTCAGCAAAACTTCT
The DNA here is from genome assembly GCF_030020395.1 of Manis pentadactyla. Classification (NCBI taxonomy): domain Eukaryota; kingdom Metazoa; phylum Chordata; class Mammalia; order Pholidota; family Manidae; genus Manis; species Manis pentadactyla. The sequence continues at coordinate 38,096 of NW_026644903.1, read as the reverse complement.
CCCCTCAGAATTCCTATTTAAGATGAGAATTTCTGAGAAGATTTAGTATAGATCATTTTTTGCCCTGTAGACCCTGGGTATATGCATTGGCTTTTTCCATAAGACTTCCATAACGTCATTTCGACTATGCGTTCATGGCTGAAGATTGTGATCGGTATCAAGTATAAAAATGCCTTTTTAATCGCACTGAAGGGCATGTAGTGGCTAAGACCACAGGTTTCAGAGATTGAGAGTGGTGCGTTCACATCACACACTTCTGTCCCTTAATGCCAGGGCACTTCAGGAAATGATTTCACCTCACCATGGCGAGTGATTTCCTCAATGGTAATAAAGGGACAGTATAACCGACATTCCTTGTTAAATGATTATGAAGTGAAAAGTAGACAATACATTCAAAGTGTGTCGGAAAAAGCACGGCGCTTGGAATTTCGTTCGTAACAGTCATCCATGACGGGAGCAAGAGCAGTGCTTGTATCCATGGCACCCATTGTGTGAGGTTGTCAAATGCCATGATTCCGAGCCCGGCGCCAAAGATTAAAGGGGAGTGGGGACTGCTGCGTCTCGCTGCACAAGTGCCCAGAGAGCTTCAGGCTGCATGCCACTCTAAGATTCTTTTAAGGAAAAAAAGAGTATTTAAACATTTTCCGAACATTCACAAAGAAGGCGTTTTCTCCAAAAAAGAAGTATAAAGTAATTTAAAAATTGTTTTAGAAGTTTTATTTTGCTAGGATGCTACTCCTATGGGCTGGAGATGCTACTTGGGACTCGAAAGAAGGTCACGGAGCAGTGTATTCGTTTTGAGTTTCTTCCGGAGAGATACCAGCTCTCGATGATTACCTACGCACTAAGCAGGCTTAGTCCTAGAATACACTAGCTTCATGCTAGTGTATGTGTTTCCATAAACCACTATTTTACTCTCTCTCACTATAGTATTTATAAAAATGAAAGTGTTATTGCTAACGATTTACACTACTTACTGTAGAAAGGAGGATTTTAATTTTTATCAAAGGCTTGAACTGACACCATGTCTCTCTCCATACTCATCATTTTTCTCTTTATCGATTTCTTTTAAATCTTAGGAAAGATTATTTGCAGGAACCAACTACTCTCTATGCCTGCGAAATTAAGAGAGAACGAAAAAACTCGTTTTGATGTATTATTTCTGAATGACAAAGAGGCAAAGGAATCAAATGTTGTAAATTGCGTGACTTTTTTTATGGAAAAGTTGGTTGAGTAAAATATTCTTTGTTTTCCTCGCCCACAGTTCTTTTGACTGCTCAGCGAATTGAACTTTTAATACAAGCTTCAGATTTCCCTAACAATCCATTTCTCGTTCTTTGAAATCCTGCAGTCAGAATAGATCTCAGCAATACAGGAAACGCCTATTGAAATTCTTCTTCATTAATGCAGAAGCAAAAATGTGAACAATGACATTTGTGAGGGGAATTTTGACACCAAAATAATCTGTTCCTTTTCTGACAAAGGTAGGTCTTCCACGCTGAATAAAACATAACTGTTTAAAATTATACCTGGATCAAAAAAGGGTAAATGTCTGAAAACTTGAAGTTTAATCAAAAGCGCCCGCGTGCTGGGGGAGCATAAAACGGATTTTCCGGATTCCTTCTTAGTGTTTTAGGGTGTAAAAACGCAGTTAGTACAGCTGCTGTTCCTACTAACTACATTTGATATCTCAGCAAAACTTCTCCCCTCAGAATTCCTATTTAAGATGAGAATTTCTGAGAAGATTTAGTATAGATCATTTTTTGCCCCTGTAGACCCTGGGTATATGCATTGGCTTTTTCCATAAGACTTCCATAACGTCATTTCGACTATGCGTTCATGCCTGAAGATTGTGATCGGTATCAAGTATAAAAATGCCTTTTTAATCGCACTGAAGGGCATGTAGTGGCTAAGACCACAGGTTTCAGAGATTGAGAGTGGTGCGTTCACATCACACACTTCTGTCCCTTAATGCCAGGGCACTTCATGGAAATGATTTCACCTCACCATGGCGAGTGATTTCCTCAATGGTAATAAAGGGACAGTATAACCGACATTCCTTGTTAAATGATTATGAAGTGAAAAGTAGACAATTACATTCAAAGTGTGTCGGAAAAAGCACGGCGCTTGGAATTTCGTTCGTAACAGTCATCCATGACGGGAGCAAGAGCAGTGCTTGTATCCATGGCACCCATTGTGTGAGGTTTGTCAAATGCCATGATTCCGAGCCCGGCGCCAAAGATTAAAGGGGAGTGGGGACTGCTGCGTCTCGCTGCACAAGTGCCCAGAGAGCTTCAGGCTGCATGCCACTCTAAGATTCTTTAAGGAAAAAAAGAGGTATTTAAACATTTTTCCGAACATTCACAAAGAAGGCGTTTTCTCCAAAAAAGAAGTATAAAGTAATTTAAAATTGTTTTAGAAGTTTTATTTTGCTAGGATGCTACTCCTATGGCTGGAGATGCTACTTGGGACTCGAAAGAAGGTCACGGAGCAGTGTATTCGTTTTGAGTTTCTTCCGGAGAGATACCAGCTCTCGATGATTACCTACGCACTAAAGCAGGCTTAGTCCTAGAATACACTAGCTTCATGCTAGTGTATGTGTTTCCATAAACCACTATTTTTACTCTCTCTCACTATAGTATTTATAAAAATGAAAGTGTTATTGCTAACGATTTACACTACTTACTGTAGAAAGGAGGATTTTAATTTTTATCAAAGGCTTGAACTGGACACCATGTCTCTCTCCATACTCATCATTTTTCTCTTTATCGATTCTTTTAAATCTTAGGAAAGATTATTTGCAGGAACCAACTACTCTCTATGCCTGCGAAATTAAGAGAGAACGAAAAAACTCGTTTTGATGTATTATTTCTGATGACAAAGAGGCAAAGGAATCAAATGTTGTAAATTGCGTGACTTTTTTTATGGAAAAGTTGGTTGAGTAAAATATTCTTTGTTTTCCTCGCCCACAGTTCTTTTGACTGCTCAGCGAATTGAACTTTTAATACAAGCTTCAGATTTCCCTAACAATCCATTTCTCGTTCTTTGAAATCCTGCAGTCAGAATAGATCTCGCAATACAGGAAACGCCTATTGAAATTCTTCTTTCATTAATGCAGAAGCAAAAATGTGAACAATGACATTTGTGAGGGGAATTTTGACACCAAAATAATCTGTTCCTTTTCTGACAAAGGTAGGTCTTCCACGCTGAATAAAACATAACTGTTTTAAAATTATACCTGGATCAAAAAAAGGGTAAATGTCTGAAAACTTGAAGTTTAATCAAAAGCGCCGCGTGCTGGGGGAGCATAAAACGGATTTTCCGGATTCCTTCTTAGTGTTTTAGGGTGTAAAAACGCAGTTAGTACAGCTGCTGTTCTACTAACTACATTTGATATCTCAGCAAAACTTCTCCCCTCAGAATTCCTATTTAAGATGAGAATTTCTGAGAAGATTTAGTATAGATCATTTTTTGCCCTGTAGACCCTGGGTATATGCATTGGCTTTTTCCATAAGACTTCCATAACGTCATTTCGACTATGCGTTCATGCCTGAAGATTGTGATCGGTATCAAGTATAAAAATGCCTTTTTAATCGCACTGAAGGGCATGTAGTGGCTAAGACCACAGGTTTCAGAGATTGAGAGTGGTGCGTTCACATCACACACTTTCTGTCCCTTAATGCCAGGGCACTTCAGGAAATGATTCACCTCACCATGGCGAGTGATTTCCTCAATGGTAATAAAGGGACAGTATAACCGACATTCCTTGTTAAATGATTATGAAGTGAAAAGTAGACAATACATTCAAAGTGTGTCGGAAAAAGCACGGCGCTTGGAATTTCGTTCGTAACAGTCATCCATGACGGGAGCAAGAGCAGTGCTTGTATCCATGGCACCCATTGTGTGAGGTTGTCAAATGCCATGATTCCGAGCCCGGCGCCAAAGATTAAAGGGGAGTGGGGACTGCTGCGTCTCGCTGCACAAGTGCCAGAGAGGCTTCAGGCTGCATGCCACTCTAAGATTCTTTTAAGGAAAAAAAGAGGTATTTAAACATTTTTCCGAACATTCACAAAGAAGGCGTTTTCTCCAAAAAAGAAGTATAAAGTAATTTAAAATTGTTTTAGAAGTTTTATTTTGCTAGGATGCTACTCCTATGGCTGGAGATGCTACTTGGGACTCGAAAGAAGGTCACGGAGCAGTGTATTCGTTTTGAGTTTCTTCCGGAGAGATACCAGCTCTCGATGATTACCTACGCACTAAGCAGGCTTAGTCCTAGAATACACTAGCTTCATGCTAGTGTATGTGTTTCCATAAACCACTATTTTACTCTCTCTCACTATAGTATTTATAAAAATGAAAGTGTTATTGCTAACGATTTACACTACTTACTGTAGAAAGGAGGATTTTAATTTTTATCAAAGGCTTGAACTGACACCATGTCTCTCTCCATACTCATCATTTTTCTCTTTATCGATTTCTTTTAAATCTTAGGAAAGATTATTTGCAGGAACCAACTACTCTCTATGCCTGCGAAATTAAGAGAGAACGAAAAAAACTCGTTTTGATGTATTATTTCTGAATGACAAAGAGGCAAAGAATCAAATGTTGTAAATTGCGTGACCTTTTTTTATGGAAAAGTTGGTTGAGTAAAATATTCTTTGTTTTCCTCGCCCACAGTTCTTTGACTGCTCAGCGAATTGAACTTTTAATACAAGCTTCAGATTTCCCTAACAATCCATTTCTCGTTCTTTGAAATCCTGCAGTCAGAATAGATCTCGCAATACAGGAAACGCCTATTGAAATTCTTCTTTCATTAATGCAGAAGCAAAAATGTGAACAATGACATTTGTGAGGGAATTTTGACACCAAAATAATCTGTTCCTTTTCTGACAAAGGTAGGTCTTCCACGCTGAATAAAACATAACTGTTTTAAAATTATACCTGGATCAAAAAAAGGGTAAATGTCTGAAAACTTGAAGTTTAATCAAAAGCGCCGCGTGCTGGGGGAGCATAAAAACGGATTTTCCGGATTCCTTCTTAGTGTTTTAGGGTGTAAAAACGCAGTTAGTACAGCTGCTGTTCTACTAACTACATTTGATATCTCAGCAAAACTTCTCCCCTCAGAATTCCTATTTAAGATGAGAATTTCTGAGAAGATTTAGTATAGATCATTTTTTGCCCTGTAGACCCTGGGTATATGCATTGGCTTTTTCCATAAGACTTCCATAACGTCATTTCGACTATGCGTTCATGCCTGAAGATTGTGATCGGTATCAAGTATAAAAATGCCTTTTTAATCGCACTGAAGGGCATGTAGTGGCTAAGACCACAGGTTTCAGAGATTGAGAGTGGTGCGTTCACATCACACACTTCTGTCCTTATGCCAGGGCACTTCAGGAAATGATTTCACCTCACCATGGCGAGTGATTTCCTCAATGGTAATAAAGGGACAGTATAACCGACATTCCTTGTTAAATGATTATGAAGTGAAAAGTAGACAATACATTCAAAGTGTGTCGGAAAAAGCACGGCGCTTGGAATTTCGTTCGTAACAGTCATCCATGACGGGAGCAAGAGCAGTGCTTGTATCCATGGCACCCATTGTGTGAGGTTGTCAAATGCCATGATTCCGAGCCCGGCGCCAAAGATTAAAGGGGAGTGGGGACTGCTGCGTCTCGCTGCACAAGTGCCCAGAGAGCTTCAGGCTGCATGCCACTCTAAGATTCTTTTAAGGAAAAAAAGAGGTATTTAAACATTTTTCCGAACATTCACAAAGAAGGCGTTTTCTCCAAAAAAGAAGTATAAAGTAATTTAAAAATTGTTTTAGAAGTTTTATTTTGCTAGGATGCTACTCCTATGGCTGGAGATGCTACTTGGGACTCGAAAGAAGGTCACGGAGCAGTGTATTCGTTTTGAGTTTCTTCCGGAGAGATACCAGCTCTCGATGATTACCTACGCACTAAGCAGGCTTAGTCCTAGAATACACTAGCTTCATGCTAGTGTATGTGTTTCCATAAACCACTATTTTACTCTCTCTCACTATAGTATTTATAAAAATGAAAGTGTTATGCTAACGATTTACACTACTTACTGTAGAAAGGAGGATTTTAATTTTTTATCAAAGGCTTGAACTGACACCTATGTCTCTCTCCATACTCATCCATTTTTTCTCTTTATCGATTTCTTTTAAATCTTAGGAAAGATTATTTGCAGGAACCAACTACTCTCTATGCCTGCGAAATTAAGAGAGAACGAAAAAACTCGTTTTGATGTATTATTTCTGAATGACAAAGAGGCAAAGGAATCAAATGTTGTAAATTGCGTGACTTTTTTTTATGGAAAAGTTGGTTGAGTAAATATTCTTTGTTTTCCTCGCCCACGAGTTCTTTTGACTGCTCAGCGAATTGAACTTTTAATACAAGCTTCAGATTTCCTAACAATCCATTTCTCGTTCTTTGAAATCCTGCAGTCAGAATAGATCTCGCAATACAGGAAACGCCTATTGAAATTCTTCTTTCATTAATGCAGAAGCAAAAATGTGAACAATGACATTTGTGAGGGGATTTTGACACAAAAATAATCTGTTCCTTTTCTGACAAAGGTAGGTCTTCCCGCTGGAATAAAACATAACTGTTTTAAAATTATACCTGGATCAAAAAAAGGGTAAATGTCTGAAAACTTGAAGTTTTAATCAAAAGCGCCGCGTGCTGGGGAGCATAAAACGGATTTTCCCGGATTCCTTCTTAGTGTTTTAGGGTGTAAAAACGCAGTTAGTACAGCTGCTGTTCCTACTAACTACATTTGATATCTCAGCAAAACTTCTCCCCTCAGAATTCCTATTTAAGATGAGAATTTCTGAGAAGATTTAGTATAGATCATTTTTTGCCCTGTAGACCCTGGGTATATGCATTGGCTTTTTCCATAAGACTTCATAACGTCATTTCGACTATGCGTTCATGCTGAAGATTGTGATCGGTATCAAGTATAAAAATGCCTTTTTAATCGCACTGAAGGGCATGTAGTGGCTAAGACCACAGGTTTCAGAAGATTTGAGAGTGGTGCGTTCACATCACACACTTCTGTCCCTTAATGCAGGGCACTTCAGAAATGATTTCACCTCACCATGGCGAGTGATTTCCCTCAATGGTAATAAAGGGACAGTATAACCGACATTCCTTGTTAAATGATTATGAAGTGAAAAGTAGACAATACATTCAAAGTGTGTCGGAAAAAGCACGGGCGCTTGGAATTTCGTTCGTAACAGTCATCCATGACGGGAGCAAGAGCAGTGCTTGTATCCATGGCACCCATTGTGTGAGGTTGTCAAATTCCATGAATCCGAGCCCCGGCGCCAAGATTAAAGGGGAGTGGGGACTGCGCGTCTCGCCTGCACAAGTGCCCAGAGAGTCTTCAGGCTGCATGCCACTCTAAGATTCTTTTAAGGAAAAAAAGAGGTATTTAAACATTTTTCCGAACATTCACAAAGAAGGCGGTTTTCTCCAAAAAAGAAGTATAAAGTAATTAAAATTGTTTAGAAGTTTGTATTTTGCTAGGATGCTACTCCTATGGCTGGAGATGCTACTTGGGACTCGAAAGAAGGTCACGGAGCAGTGTATTCGTTTTGAGTTTCTTCCGAGAGAGTACCAGCTCTCGAATGATTACCTACGGCACTAAGCAGGCTTAGTCCTAGAATACACTAGCTTCATGCTAGTGTATGTGTTTCCATAAACCACTATTTTACTCTCTCTCACTATAGTAATTTATAAAAATGAAATGTGTTATTGCTAACGATTTACACTACTTACTGTAGAAAAGGAGGATTTTAATTTTTATCAAAGGCTTGAACTGACACCAGTGTCTCCTCTCCATACTCATCATTTTTCTCTTTATCGATTTCTTTTAAATCTTAGGAAAGATTATTTGCAGGAACCAACTACTCTCCTATGCCTGCCGAAATTAAGAGAGAACGAAAAAAACTCGTTTTGATGTATTATTTCTGAATGACAAAGAGGCAAAGAATCAAATGTTGTAAATTGCGTGACTTTTTTTATGGAAAAGTTGGTTGAGTAAAATATTCTTTGTTTTCCTCGCCCACAGTTCTTTTGACTGCTCAGCGAATTGAACTTTTAATACAAGCTTCAGATTTCCCTAACAATCCATTTCTCGTTCTTTGAAATCCTGCCAGTCAGAATAGATCTCGCAATACAGAAACGCCTATTGAAATTCTTCTTTCATTAATGCAGAAGCAAAAATGTGAACAATGACATTTGTGAGGGGAATTTTGACACCAAAATATCTGTTCCTTTTCTGACAAAGGTAGGGTCCTCCACGCTGAATAAAACATAACTGTTTTAAAATTATACCTGGATCAAAAAAAGGGTAAATGTCTGAAAACTTGAAGTTTAATCAAAAGCGCCGCGTGCTGGGGGAGCATAAAACGGATTTCTCCGGATTCCATCTTAGTGTTTTAGGGGTTGTAAAAAAGCAGTTAGTACAGCTGCTGTTCTACTAACTACATTTGATATCTCAGCAAAACTTCTCCCCCTCAGAATTCCTATTTAAGATGAGAATTTCTGAGAAGATTTAGTATAGATCATTTTTTGCCCTGTAGACCCTGGGTATATGCATTGGCTTTTTCCCATAAGACCTTCCCATAACGTCATTCGACCTATGCGTTCATGCCTGAGATTGTGATCGGTATCAAGTATAAAAATGCCTTTTTAATCGCACTGAAGGGCATGTAGTGGCTAAGACCACAGGTTTCACGAGATTGAGAGTGGTGCGTTACATCACACACTTCTGTCCCTTAATGCCAGGGCACTTCAGGAAATGATTTCACCTCACCATGGCGAGTGATTTCCTCAATGGTAATAAAGGGACAGTATAACCGACATTCCTTGTTAAATGATTATGAAGTGAACGTAGACAATACATTCAAAGTGTGTCGGAAAAAGCACGGCGCCTTGGAATTTCGTTCGTAACAGTCATCCATGACGGAGCAAGAGCAGTGCTTGTATCCATGGCACCCATTGTGTGAGGTTGTCAAATGCCAGGATTCCGAGCCCGGCGCCAAAGATTAAAGGGGAGTGGGACTGCTGCGTCTCGCTGCACAAGTGCCCAGAGAGCTTCAGGCTGCATGCCACTCTAAGATTCTTTTAAGGAAAAAAGAGGTATTTAAACATTTTTCCGAACATTCACAAAGAAGGCGTTTTCTCCAAAAAAGAAGTATAAAGTAATTTAAAAATTGTTTTAGAAGTTTTATTTTGCTAGGATGCTACTCCTATGGCTGGAGATGCCTACTTGGGACTCGAAAGAAGGTCACGGAGCAGTGTATTAGTTTTGAGTTTCTTCCGGAGAGATACCAGCTCTCGATGATTACCCTACGCACTAAGCAGGCTTAGTCCTAGAATACACTAGCTTCATGCTAGTGTATGTGTTTCCATAAACCACTATTTTACTCTCTCTCACTATAGTATTTATAAAAATGAAAGTGTTATTGCTAACGATTTTACACTACTTACTGTAGAAAGGAGGATTTTAATTTTTATCAAAGGCCTTGAACTGACACCATGTCTCTCTCCATACTCATCATTTTTCTCTTTATCGATTTCTTTTAAATCTTAGGAAAGATTATTTGCAGGAACCAACTACTCTCTATGCCTGCGAAATTAAGAGAGAACGAAAAAACTCCGTTTTGATGTATTACTTCTGAATGACAAAGAGGCAAAGGAATCAAATGTTGTAAATTGCGTGACTTTTTTTATGGAAAAGTTGGTTGAGTAAAATATTCTTTGTTTTCCTCGCCCACAGTTCTTTTGACTGCTCAGCGAATTGAACTTTTCAAGCTTCAGATTTCCCTAACAATCCATTTCTCGTTCTTTGAAATCCTGCAGTCAGAATAGATCTCGCAATACAGGAAACGCCTATTGAAATTCTTCTTTCATTAATGCAGAAGCAAAAATGTGAACAATGACATTTGTGAGGGGAATTTTGACACCAAAATAATCTGTTCCTTTTCTGACAAAGGTAGGTCTTCCACGCTGAATAAAACATAACTGTTTTAAAATTATACCTGGATCAAAAAAAGGGTAAATGTCTGAAAACTTGAAGTTTAATCAAAAGCGCCGCGTGCTGGGGAGCATAAAACGGATTTTCCGGATTCCTTCTTAGTGTTTTAGGGTGTAAAAACGCAGTCAGTACAGCTGCTGTTCCTACTAACTACATTTGATATCTCAGCAAAACTTCTCCCCTCAGAATTCCTATTTAAGATGAGAATTTCTGAGAAGATTTAGTATAGATCATTTTTTGCCCTGTAGACCCTGGGTATATGCATTGGCTTTTTCCATAAGACTTCCATAACGTCATTTCGACTATGCGTTCATGCCTGAAGATTGTGATCGGTATCAAGTATAAAAATGCCTTTTTAATCGCACTGAAGGGCATGTAGTGGCTAAGACCACAGGTTTCAGAGATTGAGAGTGGTGCGTTCACATCACACACTTCTGTCCCTTAATGCCAGGGCACTTCAGGAAATGATTTCACCTCACCATGGCGAGTGATTTCCTCAATGGTAATAAAGGGACAGTATAACCGACATTCCTTGTTAAATGATTATGAAGTGAAAAGTAGACAATACATTCAAAGTGTGTCGGAAAAAGCACGGCGCTTGGAATTTCGTTCGTAACAGTCATCCATGACGGGAGCAAGAGCAGTGCTTGTATCCATGGCACCCATTGTGTGAGGTTGTCAAATGCCATGATTCCGAGCCCGGCGCCAAAGATTAAAGGGGAGTGGGGACTGCTGCGTCTCGCTGCACAAGTGCCCAGAGAGCTTCAGGCTGCATGCCACTCTAAGATTCTTTTAAGGAAAAAAAGAGGTATTTAAACATTTTTCCGAACATTCACAAAGAAGGCGTTTTCTCCAAAAAAGAAGTATAAAGTAATTTAAAAATTGTTTTAGAAGTTTTATTTTGCTAGGATGCTACTCCTATGGCTGGAGATGCTACTTGGGACTCGAAAGAAGGTCACGGAGCAGTGTATTCGTTTTGAGTTTCTTCCGGAGAGATACCAGCTCTCGATGATTACCTACGCACTAAGCAGGCTTAGTCCTAGAATACACTAGCTTCATGCTAGTGTATGTGTTTCCATAAACCACTATTTTACTCTCTCTCACTATAGTATTTATAAAAATGAAAGTGTTATTGCTAACGATTTACACTACTTACTGTAGAAAGGAGGATTTTAATTTTTATCAAAGGCTTGAACTGACACCATGTCTCTCTCCATACTCATCATTTTTCTCTTTATCGATTTCTTTTAAATCTTAGGAAAGATTATTTGCAGGAACCAACTACTCTCTATGCCTGCGAAATTAAGAGAGAACGAAAAAACTCGTTTTGATGTATTACTTCTGAATGACAAAGAGGCAAAGGAATCAAATGTTGTAAATTGCGTGACGTTTTTATGGAAAAGTTGGTTGAGTAAAATATTCTTTGTTTTCCTCGCCCACAGTTCTTTTGACTGCTCAGCGAATTGAACTTTTAATACAAGCTTCAGATTTCCCTAACAATCCATTTCTCGTTCTTTGAAATCCTGCAGTCAGAATAGATCTCGCAATACAGGAAACGCCTATTGAAATTCTTCTTTCATTAATGCAGAAGCAAAAATGTGAACAATGACATTTGTGAGGGGAATTTTGACACCAAAATAATCTGTTCCTTTTCTGACAAAGGTAGGTCTTCCACGCTGAATAAAACATAACTGTTTTAAAATTATACCTGGATCAAAAAAAGGGTAAATGTCTGAAAACTTGAAGTTTAATCAAAAGCGCCGCGTGCTGGGGGAGCATAAAACGGATTTTCCGGATTCCTTCTTAGTGTTTTAGGGTGTAAAAACGCAGTTAGTACAGCTGCTGTTCCTACTAACTACATTTGATATCTCAGCAAAACTTCTCCCCTCAGAATTCCTATTTAAGATGAGAATTTCTGAGAAGATTTAGTATAGATCATTTTTTGCCCTGTAGACCCTGGGTATATGCATTGGCTTTTTCCATAAGACTTCCATAACGTCATTTCGACTATGCGTTCATGCCTGAAGATTGTGATCGGTATCAAGTATAAAAATGCCTTTTTAATCGCACTGAAGGGCATGTAGTGGCTAAGACCACAGGTTTCAGAGATTGAGAGTGGTGCGTTCACATCACACACTTCTGTCCCTTAATGCCAGGGCACTTCAGGAAATGATTTCACCTCACCATGGCGAGTGATTTCCTCAATGGTAATAAAGGGACAGTATAACCGACATTCCTTGTTAAATGATTATGAAGTGAAAAGTAGACAATACATTCAAAGTGTGTCGGAAAAAGCACGGCGCTTGGAATTTCGTTCGTAACAGTCATCCATGACGGGAGCAAGAGCAGTGCTTGTATCCATGGCACCCATTGTGTGAGGTTGTCAAATGCCATGATTCCGAGCCCGGCGCCAAAGATTAAAGGGGAGTGGGGACTGCTGCGTCTCGCTGCACAAGTGCCCAGAGAGCTTCAGGCTGCATGCCACTCTAAGATTCTTTTAAGGAAAAAAAGAGGTATTTAAACATTTTTCCGAACATTCACAAAGAAGGCGTTTTCTCCAAAAAAGAAGTATAAAGTAATTTAAAAATTGTTTTAGAAGTTTTATTTTGCTAGGATGCTACTCCTATGGCTGGAGATGCTACTTGGGACTCGAAAGAAGGTCACGGAGCAGTGTATTCGTTTTGAGTTTCTTCCGGAGAGATACCAGCTCTCAATGATTACCTACGCACTAAGCAGGCTTAGTCCTAGAATACACTAGCTTCATGCTAGTGTATGTGTTTCCATAAACCACTATTTTACTCTCTCTCACTATAGTATTTATAAAAATGAAAGTGTTATTGCTAACGATTTACACTACTTACTGTAGAAAGGAGGATTTTAATTTTTATCAAAGGCTTGAACTGACACCATGTCTCTCTCCATACTCATCATTTTTCTCTTTATCGATTTCTTTTAAATCTTAGGAAAGATTATTTGCAGGAACCAACTACTCTCTATGCCTGCGAAATTAAGAGAGAACGAAAAAACTCGTTTTGATGTATTATTTCTGAATGACAAAGAGGCAAAGGAATCAAATGTTGTAAATTGCGTGACTTTTTTTATGGAAAAGTTGGTTGAGTAAAATATTCTTTGTTTTCCTCGCCCACAGTTCTTTTGACTGCTCAGCGAATTGAACTTTTAATACAAGCTTCAGATTTCCCTAACAATCCATTTCTCGTTCTTTGAAATCCTGCAGTCAGAATAGATCTCGCAATACAGGAAACGCCTATTGAAATTCTTCTTTCATTAATGCAGAAGCAAAAATGTGAACAATGACATTTGTGAGGGGAATTTTGACACCAAAATAATCTGTTCCTTTTCTGACAAAGGTAGGTCTTCCACGCTGAATAAAACATAACTGTTTTAAAATTATACCTGGATCAAAAAAAGGGTAAATGTCTGAAAACTTGAAGTTTAATCAAAAGCGCCGCGTGCTGGGGGAGCATAAAACGGATTTTCCGGATTCCTTCTTAGTGTTTTAGGGTGTAAAAACGCAGTCAGTACAGCTGCTGTTCCTACTAACTACATTTGATATCTCAGCAAAACTTCTCCCCTCAGAATTCCTATTTAAGATGAGAATTTCTGAGAAGATTTAGTATAGATCATTTTTTGCCCTGTAGACCCTGGGTATATGCATTGGCTTTTTCCATAAGACTTCCATAACGTCATTTCGACTATGCGTTCATGCCTGAAGATTGTGATCGGTATCAAGTATAAAAATGCCTTTTTAATCGCACTGAAGGGCATGTAGTGGCTAAGACCACAGGTTTCAGAGATTGAGAGTGGTGCGTTCACATCACACACTTCTGTCCCTTAATGCCAGGGCACTTCAGGAAATGATTTCACCTCACCATGGCGAGTGATTTCCTCAATGGTAATAAAGGGACAGTATAACCGACATTCCTTGTTAAATGATTATGAAGTGAAAAGTAGACAATACATTCAAAGTGTGTCGGAAAAAGCACGGCGCTTGGAATTTCGTTCGTAACAGTCATCCATGACGGGAGCAAGAGCAGTGCTTGTATCCATGGCACCCATTGTGTGAGGTTGTCAAATGCCATGATTCCGAGCCCGGCGCCAAAGATTAAAGGGGAGTGGGGACTGCTGCGTCTCGCTGCACAAGTGCCCAGAGAGCTTCAGGCTGCATGCCACTCTAAGATTCTTTTAAGGAAAAAAAGAGGTATTTAAACATTTTTCCGAACATTCACAAAGAAGGCGTTTTCTCCAAAAAAGAAGTATAAAGTAATTTAAAAATTGTTTTAGAAGTTTTATTTTGCTAGGATGCTACTCCTATGGCTGGAGATGCTACTTGGGACTCGAAAGAAGGTCACGGAGCAGTGTATTCGTTTTGAGTTTCTTCCGGAGAGATACCAGCTCTCGATGATTACCTACGCACTAAGCAGGCTTAGTCCTAGAATACACTAGCTTCATGCTAGTGTATGTGTTTCCATAAACCACTATTTTACTCTCTCTCACTATAGTATTTATAAAAATGAAAGTGTTATTGCTAACGATTTACACTACTTACTGTAGAAAGGAGGATTTTAATTTTTATCAAAGGCTTGAACTGACACCATGTCTCTCTCCATACTCATCATTTTTCTCTTTATCGATTTCTTTTAAATCTTAGGAAAGATTATTTGCAGGAACCAACTACTCTCTATGCCTGCGAAATTAAGAGAGAACGAAAAAACTCGTTTTGATGTATTATTTCTGAATGACAAAGAGGCAAAGGAATCAAATGTTGTAAATTGCGTGACTTTTTTTATGGAAAAGTTGGTTGAGTAAAATATTCTTTGTTTTCCTCGCCCACAGTTCTTTTGACTGCTCAGCGAATTGAACTTTTAATACAAGCTTCAGATTTCCCTAACAATCCATTTCTCGTTCTTTGAAATCCTGCAGTCAGAATAGATCTCGCAATACAGGAAACGCCTATTGAAATTCTTCTTTCATTAATGCAGAAGCAAAAATGTGAACAATGACATTTGTGAGGGGAATTTTGACACCAAAATAATCTGTTCCTTTTCTGACAAAGGTAGGTCTTCCACGCTGAATAAAACATAACTGTTTTAAAATTATACCTGGATCAAAAAAAGGGTAAATGTCTGAAAACTTGAAGTTTAATCAAAAGCGCCGCGTGCTGGGGGAGCATAAAACGGATTTTCCGGATTCCTTCTTAGTGTTTTAGGGTGTAAAAACGCAGTTAGTACAGCTGCTGTTCCTACTAACTACATTTGATATCTCAGCAAAACTTCTCCCCTCAGAATTCCTATTTAAGATGAGAATTTCTGAGAAGATTTAGTATAGATCATTTTTTGCCCTGTAGACCCTGGGTATATGCATTGGCTTTTTCCATAAGACTTCCATAACGTCATTTCGACTATGCGTTCATGCCTGAAGATTGTGATCGGTATCAAGTATAAAAATGCCTTTTTAATCGCACTGAAGGGCATGTAGTGGCTAAGACCACAGGTTTCAGAGATTGAGAGTGGTGCGTTCACATCACACACTTCTGTCCCTTAATGCCAGGGCACTTCAGGAAATGATTTCACCTCACCATGGCGAGTGATTTCCTCAATGGTAATAAAGGGACAGTATAACCGACATTCCTTGTTAAATGATTATGAAGTGAAAAGTAGACAATACATTCAAAGTGTGTCGGAAAAAGCACGGCGCTTGGAATTTCGTTCGTAACAGTCATCCATGACGGGAGCAAGAGCAGTGCTTGTATCCATGGCACCCATTGTGTGAGGTTGTCAAATGCCATGATTCCGAGCCCGGCGCCAAAGATTAAAGGGGAGTGGGGACTGCTGCGTCTCGCTGCACAAGTGCCCAGAGAGCTTCAGGCTGCATGCCACTCTAAGATTCTTTTAAGGAAAAAAAGAGGTATTTAAACATTTTTCCGAACATTCACAAAGAAGGCGTTTTCTCCAAAAAAGAAGTATAAAGTAATTTAA
This sequence comes from Manis pentadactyla, assembly GCF_030020395.1. Taxonomy (NCBI): domain Eukaryota; kingdom Metazoa; phylum Chordata; class Mammalia; order Pholidota; family Manidae; genus Manis; species Manis pentadactyla. Next base: position 22,032 of record NW_026644903.1, on the reverse strand, counting down.
AAATTGTTTTAGAAGTTTTATTTTGCTAGGATGCTACTCCTATGGCTGGAGATGCTACTTGGGACTCGAAAGAAGGTCACGGAGCAGTGTATTCGTTTTGAGTTTCTTCCGGAGAGATACCAGCTCTCGATGATTACCTACGCACTAAGCAGGCTTAGTCCTAGAATACACTAGCTTCATGCTAGTGTATGTGTTTCCATAAACCACTATTTTACTCTCTCTCACTATAGTATTTATAAAAATGAAAGTGTTATTGCTAACGATTTACACTACTTACTGTAGAAAGGAGGATTTTAATTTTTATCAAAGGCTTGAACTGACACCATGTCTCTCTCCATACTCATCATTTTTCTCTTTATCGATTTCTTTTAAATCTTAGGAAAGATTATTTGCAGGAACCAACTACTCTCTATGCCTGCGAAATTAAGAGAGAACGAAAAAACTCGTTTTGATGTATTATTTCTGAATGACAAAGAGGCAAAGGAATCAAATGTTGTAAATTGCGTGACTTTTTTTATGGAAAAGTTGGTTGAGTAAAATATTCTTTGTTTTCCTCGCCCACAGTTCTTTTGACTGCTCAGCGAATTGAACTTTTAATACAAGCTTCAGATTTCCCTAACAATCCATTTCTCGTTCTTTGAAATCCTGCAGTCAGAATAGATCTCGCAATACAGGAAACGCCTATTGAAATTCTTCTTTCATTAATGCAGAAGCAAAAATGTGAACAATGACATTTGTGAGGGGAATTTTGACACCAAAATAATCTGTTCCTTTTCTGACAAAGGTAGGTCTTCCACGCTGAATAAAACATAACTGTTTTAAAATTATACCTGGATCAAAAAAAGGGTAAATGTCTGAAAACTTGAAGTTTAATCAAAAGCGCCGCGTGCTGGGGGAGCATAAAACGGATTTTCCGGATTCCTTCTTAGTGTTTTAGGGTGTAAAAACGCAGTTAGTACAGCTGCTGTTCCTACTAACTACATTTGATATCTCAGCAAAACTTCTCCCCTCAGAATTCCTATTTAAGATGAGAATTTCTGAGAAGATTTAGTATAGATCATTTTTTGCCCTGTAGACCCTGGGTATATGCATTGGCTTTTTCCATAAGACTTCCATAACGTCATTTCGACTATGCGTTCATGCCTGAAGATTGTGATCGGTATCAAGTATAAAAATGCCTTTTTAATCGCACTGAAGGGCATGTAGTGGCTAAGACCACAGGTTTCAGAGATTGAGAGTGGTGCGTTCACATCACACACTTCTGTCCCTTAATGCCAGGGCACTTCAGGAAATGATTTCACCTCACCATGGCGAGTGATTTCCTCAATGGTAATAAAGGGACAGTATAACCGACATTCCTTGTTAAATGATTATGAAGTGAAAAGTAGACAATACATTCAAAGTGTGTCGGAAAAAGCACGGCGCTTGGAATTTCGTTCGTAACAGTCATCCATGACGGGAGCAAGAGCAGTGCTTGTATCCATGGCACCCATTGTGTGAGGTTGTCAAATGCCATGATTCCGAGCCCGGCGCCAAAGATTAAAGGGGAGTGGGGACTGCTGCGTCTCGCTGCACAAGTGCCCAGAGAGCTTCAGGCTGCATGCCACTCTAAGATTCTTTTAAGGAAAAAAAGAGGTATTTAAACATTTTTCCGAACATTCACAAAGAAGGCGTTTTCTCCAAAAAAGAAGTATAAAGTAATTTAAAAATTGTTTTAGAAGTTTTATTTTGCTAGGATGCTACTCCTATGGCTGGAGATGCTACTTGGGACTCGAAAGAAGGTCACGGAGCAGTGTATTCGTTTTGAGTTTCTTCCGGAGAGATACCAGCTCTCGATGATTACCTACGCACTAAGCAGGCTTAGTCCTAGAATACACTAGCTTCATGCTAGTGTATGTGTTTCCATAAACCACTATTTTACTCTCTCTCACTATAGTATTTATAAAAATGAAAGTGTTATTGCTAACGATTTACACTACTTACTGTAGAAAGGAGGATTTTAATTTTTATCAAAGGCTTGAACTGACACCATGTCTCTCTCCATACTCATCATTTTTCTCTTTATCGATTTCTTTTAAATCTTAGGAAAGATTATTTGCAGGAACCAACTACTCTCTATGCCTGCGAAATTAAGAGAGAACGAAAAAACTCGTTTTGATGTATTATTTCTGAATGACAAAGAGGCAAAGGAATCAAATGTTGTAAATTGCGTGACTTTTTTTATGGAAAAGTTGGTTGAGTAAAATATTCTTTGTTTTCCTCGCCCACAGTTCTTTTGACTGCTCAGCGAATTGAACTTTTAATACAAGCTTCAGATTTCCCTAACAATCCATTTCTCGTTCTTTGAAATCCTGCAGTCAGAATAGATCTCGCAATACAGGAAACGCCTATTGAAATTCTTCTTTCATTAATGCAGAAGCAAAAATGTGAACAATGACATTTGTGAGGGGAATTTTGACACCAAAATAATCTGTTCCTTTTCTGACAAAGGTAGGTCTTCCACGCTGAATAAAACATAACTGTTTTAAAATTATACCTGGATCAAAAAAAGGGTAAATGTCTGAAAACTTGAAGTTTAATCAAAAGCGCCGCGTGCTGGGGGAGCATAAAACGGATTTTCCGGATTCCTTCTTAGTGTTTTAGGGTGTAAAAACGCAGTTAGTACAGCTGCTGTTCCTACTAACTACATTTGATATCTCAGCAAAACTTCTCCCCTCAGAATTCCTATTTAAGATGAGAATTTCTGAGAAGATTTAGTATAGATCATTTTTTGCCCTGTAGACCCTGGGTATATGCATTGGCTTTTTCCATAAGACTTCCATAACGTCATTTCGACTATGCGTTCATGCCTGAAGATTGTGATCGGTATCAAGTATAAAAATGCCTTTTTAATCGCACTGAAGGGCATGTAGTGGCTAAGACCACAGGTTTCAGAGATTGAGAGTGGTGCGTTCACATCACACACTTCTGTCCCTTAATGCCAGGGCACTTCAGGAAATGATTTCACCTCACCATGGCGAGTGATTTCCTCAATGGTAATAAAGGGACAGTATAACCGACATTCCTTGTTAAATGATTATGAAGTGAAAAGTAGACAATACATTCAAAGTGTGTCGGAAAAAGCACGGCGCTTGGAATTTCGTTCGTAACAGTCATCCATGACGGGAGCAAGAGCAGTGCTTGTATCCATGGCACCCATTGTGTGAGGTTGTCAAATGCCATGATTCCGAGCCCGGCGCCAAAGATTAAAGGGGAGTGGGGACTGCTGCGTCTCGCTGCACAAGTGCCCAGAGAGCTTCAGGCTGCATGCCACTCTAAGATTCTTTTAAGGAAAAAAAGAGGTATTTAAACATTTTTCCGAACATTCACAAAGAAGGCGTTTTCTCCAAAAAAGAAGTATAAAGTAATTTAAAAATTGTTTTAGAAGTTTTATTTTGCTAGGATGCTACTCCTATGGCTGGAGATGCTACTTGGGACTCGAAAGAAGGTCACGGAGCAGTGTATTCGTTTTGAGTTTCTTCCGGAGAGATACCAGCTCTCGATGATTACCTACGCACTAAGCAGGCTTAGTCCTAGAATACACTAGCTTCATGCTAGTGTATGTGTTTCCATAAACCACTATTTTACTCTCTCTCACTATAGTATTTATAAAAATGAAAGTGTTATTGCTAACGATTTACACTACTTACTGTAGAAAGGAGGATTTTAATTTTTATCAAAGGCTTGAACTGACACCATGTCTCTCTCCATACTCATCATTTTTCTCTTTATCGATTTCTTTTAAATCTTAGGAAAGATTATTTGCAGGAACCAACTACTCTCTATGCCTGCGAAATTAAGAGAGAACGAAAAAACTCGTTTTGATGTATTATTTCTGAATGACAAAGAGGCAAAGGAATCAAATGTTGTAAATTGCGTGACTTTTTTTATGGAAAAGTTGGTTGAGTAAAATATTCTTTGTTTTCCTCGCCCACAGTTCTTTTGACTGCTCAGCGAATTGAACTTTTAATACAAGCTTCAGATTTCCCTAACAATCCATTTCTCGTTCTTTGAAATCCTGCAGTCAGAATAGATCTCGCAATACAGGAAACGCCTATTGAAATTCTTCTTTCATTAATGCAGAAGCAAAAATGTGAACAATGACATTTGTGAGGGGAATTTTGACACCAAAATAATCTGTTCCTTTTCTGACAAAGGTAGGTCTTCCACGCTGAATAAAACATAACTGTTTTAAAATTATACCTGGATCAAAAAAAGGGTAAATGTCTGAAAACTTGAAGTTTAATCAAAAGCGCCGCGTGCTGGGGGAGCATAAAACGGATTTTCCGGATTCCTTCTTAGTGTTTTAGGGTGTAAAAACGCAGTTAGTACAGCTGCTGTTCCTACTAACTACATTTGATATCTCAGCAAAACTTCTCCCCTCAGAATTCCTATTTAAGATGAGAATTTCTGAGAAGATTTAGTATAGATCATTTTTTGCCCTGTAGACCCTGGGTATATGCATTGGCTTTTTCCATAAGACTTCCATAACGTCATTTCGACTATGCGTTCATGCCTGAAGATTGTGATCGGTATCAAGTATAAAAATGCCTTTTTAATCGCACTGAAGGGCATGTAGTGGCTAAGACCACAGGTTTCAGAGATTGAGAGTGGTGCGTTCACATCACACACTTCTGTCCCTTAATGCCAGGGCACTTCAGGAAATGATTTCACCTCACCATGGCGAGTGATTTCCTCAATGGTAATAAAGGGACAGTATAACCGACATTCCTTGTTAAATGATTATGAAGTGAAAAGTAGACAATACATTCAAAGTGTGTCGGAAAAAGCACGGCGCTTGGAATTTCGTTCGTAACAGTCATCCATGACGGGAGCAAGAGCAGTGCTTGTATCCATGGCACCCATTGTGTGAGGTTGTCAAATGCCATGATTCCGAGCCCGGCGCCAAAGATTAAAGGGGAGTGGGGACTGCTGCGTCTCGCTGCACAAGTGCCCAGAGAGCTTCAGGCTGCATGCCACTCTAAGATTCTTTTAAGGAAAAAAAGAGGTATTTAAACATTTTTCCGAACATTCACAAAGAAGGCGTTTTCTCCAAAAAAGAAGTATAAAGTAATTTAAAAATTGTTTTAGAAGTTTTATTTTGCTAGGATGCTACTCCTATGGCTGGAGATGCTACTTGGGACTCTAAAGAAGGTCACGGAGCAGTGTATTCGTTTTGAGTTTCTTCCGGAGAGATACCAGCTCTCGATGATTACCTACGCACTAAGCAGGCTTAGTCCTAGAATACACTAGCTTCATGCTAGTGTATGTGTTTCCATAAACCACTATTTTACTCTCTCTCACTATAGTATTTATAAAAATGAAAGTGTTATTGCTAACGATTTACACTACTTACTGTAGAAAGGAGGATTTTAATTTTTATCAAAGGCTTGAACTGACACCATGTCTCTCTCCATACTCATCATTTTTCTCTTTATCGATTTCTTTTAAATCTTAGGAAAGATTATTTGCAGGAACCAACTACTCTCTATGCCTGCGAAATTAAGAGAGAACGAAAAAACTCGTTTTGATGTATTATTTCTGAATGACAAAGAGGCAAAGGAATCAAATGTTGTAAATTGCGTGACTTTTTTTATGGAAAAGTTGGTTGAGTAAAATATTCTTTGTTTTCCTCGCCCACAGTTCTTTTGACTGCTCAGCGAATTGAACTTTTAATACAAGCTTCAGATTTCCCTAACAATCCATTTCTCGTTCTTTGAAATCCTGCAGTCAGAATAGATCTCGCAATACAGGAAACGCCTATTGAAATTCTTCTTTCATTAATGCAGAAGCAAAAATGTGAACAATGACATTTGTGAGGGGAATTTTGACACCAAAATAATCTGTTCCTTTTCTGACAAAGGTAGGTCTTCCACGCTGAATAAAACATAACTGTTTTAAAATTATACCTGGATCAAAAAAAGGGTAAATGTCTGAAAACTTGAAGTTTAATCAAAAGCGCCGCGTGCTGGGGGAGCATAAAACGGATTTTCCGGATTCCTTCTTAGTGTTTTAGGGTGTAAAAACGCAGTTAGTACAGCTGCTGTTCCTACTAACTACATTTGATATCTCAGCAAAACTTCTCCCCTCAGAATTCCTATTTAAGATGAGAATTTCTGAGAAGATTTAGTATAGATCATTTTTTGCCCTGTAGACCCTGGGTATATGCATTGGCTTTTTCCATAAGACTTCCATAACGTCATTTCGACTATGCGTTCATGCCTGAAGATTGTGATCGGTATCAAGTATAAAAATGCCTTTTTAATCGCACTGAAGGGCATGTAGTGGCTAAGACCACAGGTTTCAGAGATTGAGAGTGGTGCGTTCACATCACACACTTCTGTCCCTTAATGCCAGGGCACTTCAGGAAATGATTTCACCTCACCATGGCGAGTGATTTCCTCAATGGTAATAAAGGGACAGTATAACCGACATTCCTTGTTAAATGATTATGAAGTGAAAAGTAGACAATACATTCAAAGTGTGTCGGAAAAAGCACGGCGCTTGGAATTTCGTTCGTAACAGTCATCCATGACGGGAGCAAGAGCAGTGCTTGTATCCATGGCACCCATTGTGTGAGGTTGTCAAATGCCATGATTCCGAGCCCGGCGCCAAAGATTAAAGGGGAGTGGGGACTGCTGCGTCTCGCTGCACAAGTGCCCAGAGAGCTTCAGGCTGCATGCCACTCTAAGATTCTTTTAAGGAAAAAAAGAGGTATTTAAACATTTTTCCGAACATTCACAAAGAAGGCGTTTTCTCCAAAAAAGAAGTATAAAGTAATTTAAAAATTGTTTTAGAAGTTTTATTTTGCTAGGATGCTACTCCTATGGCTGGAGATGCTACTTGGGACTCGAAAGAAGGTCACGGAGCAGTGTATTCGTTTTGAGTTTCTTCCGGAGAGATACCAGCTCTCGATGATTACCTACGCACTAAGCAGGCTTAGTCCTAGAATACACTAGCTTCATGCTAGTGTATGTGTTTCCATAAACCACTATTTTACTCTCTCTCACTATAGTATTTATAAAAATGAAAGTGTTATTGCTAACGATTTACACTACTTACTGTAGAAAGGAGGATTTTAATTTTTATCAAAGGCTTGAACTGACACCATGTCTCTCTCCATACTCATCATTTTTCTCTTTATCGATTTCTTTTAAATCTTAGGAAAGATTATTTGCAGGAACCAACTACTCTCTATGCCTGCGAAATTAAGAGAGAACGAAAAAACTCGTTTTGATGTATTATTTCTGAATGACAAAGAGGCAAAGGAATCAAATGTTGTAAATTGCGTGACTTTTTTTATGGAAAAGTTGGTTGAGTAAAATATTCTTTGTTTTCCTCGCCCACAGTTCTTTTGACTGCTCAGCGAATTGAACTTTTAATACAAGCTTCAGATTTCCCTAACAATCCATTTCTCGTTCTTTGAAATCCTGCAGTCAGAATAGATCTCGCAATACAGGAAACGCCTATTGAAATTCTTCTTTCATTAATGCAGAAGCAAAAATGTGAACAATGACATTTGTGAGGGGAATTTTGACACCAAAATAATCTGTTCCTTTTCTGACAAAGGTAGGTCTTCCACGCTGAATAAAACATAACTGTTTTAAAATTATACCTGGATCAAAAAAAGGGTAAATGTCTGAAAACTTGAAGTTTAATCAAAAGCGCCGCGTGCTGGGGGAGCATAAAACGGATTTTCCGGATTCCTTCTTAGTGTTTTAGGGTGTAAAAACGCAGTTAGTACAGCTGCTGTTCCTACTAACTACATTTGATATCTCAGCAAAACTTCTCCCCTCAGAATTCCTATTTAAGATGAGAATTTCTGAGAAGATTTAGTATAGATCATTTTTTGCCCTGTAGACCCTGGGTATATGCATTGGCTTTTTCCATAAGACTTCCATAACGTCATTTCGACTATGCGTTCATGCCTGAAGATTGTGATCGGTATCAAGTATAAAAATGCCTTTTTAATCGCACTGAAGGGCATGTAGTGGCTAAGACCACAGGTTTCAGAGATTGAGAGTGGTGCGTTCACATCACACACTTCTGTCCCTTAATGCCAGGGCACTTCAGGAAATGATTTCACCTCACCATGGCGAGTGATTTCCTCAATGGTAATAAAGGGACAGTATAACCGACATTCCTTGTTAAATGATTATGAAGTGAAAAGTAGACAATACATTCAAAGTGTGTCGGAAAAAGCACGGCGCTTGGAATTTCGTTCGTAACAGTCATCCATGACGGGAGCAAGAGCAGTGCTTGTATCCATGGCACCCATTGTGTGAGGTTGTCAAATGCCATGATTCCGAGCCCGGCGCCAAAGATTAAAGGGGAGTGGGGACTGCTGCGTCTCGCTGCACAAGTGCCCAGAGAGCTTCAGGCTGCATGCCACTCTAAGATTCTTTTAAGGAAAAAAAGAGGTATTTAAACATTTTTCCGAACATTCACAAAGAAGGCGTTTTCTCCAAAAAAGAAGTATAAAGTAATTTAAAAATTGTTTTAGAAGTTTTATTTTGCTAGGATGCTACTCCTATGGCTGGAGATGCTACTTGGGACTCGAAAGAAGGTCACGGAGCAGTGTATTCGTTTTGAGTTTCTTCCGGAGAGATACCAGCTCTCGATGATTACCTACGCACTAAGCAGGCTTAGTCCTAGAATACACTAGCTTCATGCTAGTGTATGTGTTTCCATAAACCACTATTTTACTCTCTCTCACTATAGTATTTATAAAAATGAAAGTGTTATTGCTAACGATTTACACTACTTACTGTAGAAAGGAGGATTTTAATTTTTATCAAAGGCTTGAACTGACACCATGTCTCTCTCCATACTCATCATTTTTCTCTTTATCGATTTCTTTTAAATCTTAGGAAAGATTATTTGCAGGAACCAACTACTCTCTATGCCTGCGAAATTAAGAGAGAACGAAAAAACTCGTTTTGATGTATTATTTCTGAATGACAAAGAGGCAAAGGAATCAAATGTTGTAAATTGCGTGACTTTTTTTATGGAAAAGTTGGTTGAGTAAAATATTCTTTGTTTTCCTCGCCCACAGTTCTTTTGACTGCTCAGCGAATTGAACTTTTAATACAAGCTTCAGATTTCCCTAACAATCCATTTCTCGTTCTTTGAAATCCTGCAGTCAGAATAGATCTCGCAATACAGGAAACGCCTATTGAAATTCTTCTTTCATTAATGCAGAAGCAAAAATGTGAACAATGACATTTGTGAGGGGAATTTTGACACCAAAATAATCTGTTCCTTTTCTGACAAAGGTAGGTCTTCCACGCTGAATAAAACATAACTGTTTTAAAATTATACCTGGATCAAAAAAAGGGTAAATGTCTGAAAACTTGAAGTTTAATCAAAAGCGCCGCGTGCTGGGGGAGCATAAAACGGATTTTCCGGATTCCTTCTTAGTGTTTTAGGGTGTAAAAACGCAGTTAGTACAGCTGCTGTTCCTACTAACTACATTTGATATCTCAGCAAAACTTCTCCCCTCAGAATTCCTATTTAAGATGAGAATTTCTGAGAAGATTTAGTATAGATCATTTTTTGCCCTGTAGACCCTGGGTATATGCATTGGCTTTTTCCATAAGACTTCCATAACGTCATTTCGACTATGCGTTCATGCCTGAAGATTGTGATCGGTATCAAGTATAAAAATGCCTTTTTAATCGCACTGAAGGGCATGTAGTGGCTAAGACCACAGGTTTCAGAGATTGAGAGTGGTGCGTTCACATCACACACTTCTGTCCCTTAATGCCAGGGCACTTCAGGAAATGATTTCACCTCACCATGGCGAGTGATTTCCTCAATGGTAATAAAGGGACAGTATAACCGACATTCCTTGTTAAATGATTATGAAGTGAAAAGTAGACAATACATTCAAAGTGTGTCGGAAAAAGCACGGCGCTTGGAATTTCGTTCGTAACAGTCATCCATGACGGGAGCAAGAGCAGTGCTTGTATCCATGGCACCCATTGTGTGAGGTTGTCAAATGCCATGATTCCGAGCCCGGCGCCAAAGATTAAAGGGGAGTGGGGACTGCTGCGTCTCGCTGCACAAGTGCCCAGAGAGCTTCAGGCTGCATGCCACTCTAAGATTCTTTTAAGGAAAAAAAGAGGTATTTAAACATTTTTCCGAACATTCACAAAGAAGGCGTTTTCTCCAAAAAAGAAGTATAAAGTAATTTAAAAATTGTTTTAGAAGTTTTATTTTGCTAGGATGCTACTCCTATGGCTGGAGATGCTACTTGGGACTCGAAAGAAGGTCACGGAGCAGTGTATTCGTTTTGAGTTTCTTCCGGAGAGATACCAGCTCTCGATGATTACCTACGCACTAAGCAGGCTTAGTCCTAGAATACACTAGCTTCATGCTAGTGTATGTGTTTCCATAAACCACTATTTTACTCTCTCTCACTATAGTATTTATAAAAATGAAAGTGTTATTGCTAACGATTTACACTACTTACTGTAGAAAGGAGGATTTTAATTTTTATCAAAGGCTTGAACTGACACCATGTCTCTCTCCATACTCATCATTTTTCTCTTTATCGATTTCTTTTAAATCTTAGGAAAGATTATTTGCAGGAACCAACTACTCTCTATGCCTGCGAAATTAAGAGAGAACGAAAAAACTCGTTTTGATGTATTATTTCTGAATGACAAAGAGGCAAAGGAATCAAATGTTGTAAATTGCGTGACTTTTTTTATGGAAAAGTTGGTTGAGTAAAATATTCTTTGTTTTCCTCGCCCACAGTTCTTTTGACTGCTCAGCGAATTGAACTTTTAATACAAGCTTCAGATTTCCCTAACAATCCATTTCTCGTTCTTTGAAATCCTGCAGTCAGAATAGATCTCGCAATACAGGAAACGCCTATTGAAATTCTTCTTTCATTAATGCAGAAGCAAAAATGTGAACAATGACATTTGTGAGGGGAATTTTGACACCAAAATAATCTGTTCCTTTTCTGACAAAGGTAGGTCTTCCACGCTGAATAAAACATAACTGTTTTAAAATTATACCTGGATCAAAAAAAGGGTAAATGTCTGAAAACTTGAAGTTTAATCAAAAGCGCCGCGTGCTGGGGGGAGCATAAAACGGATTTTCCGGATTCCTTCTTAGTGTTTTAGGGTGTAAAAACGCAGTTAGTACAGCTGCTGTTCCTACTAACTACATTTGATATCTCAGCAAAACTTCTCCCCTCAGAATTCCTATTTAAGATGAGAATTTCTGAGAAGATTTAGTATAGATCATTTTTTGCCCTGTAGACCCTGGGTATATGCATTGGCTTTTTCCATAAGACTTCCATAACGTCATTTCGACTATGCGTTCATGCCTGAAGATTGTGATCGGTATCAAGTATAAAAATGCCTTTTTAATCGCACTGAAGGGCATGTAGTGGCTAAGACCACAGGTTTCAGAGATTGAGAGTGGTGCGTTCACATCACACACTTCTGTCCCTTAATGCCAGGGCACTTCAGGAAATGATTTCACCTCACCATGGCGAGTGATTTCCTCAATGGTAATAAAGGGACAGTATAACCGACATTCCTTGTTAAATGATTATGAAGTGAAAAGTAGACAATACATTCAAAGTGTGTCGGAAAAAGCACGGCGCTTGGAATTTCGTTCGTAACAGTCATCCATGACGGGAGCAAGAGCAGTGCTTGTATCCATGGCACCCATTGTGTGAGGTTGTCAAATGCCATGATTCCGAGCCCGGCGCCAAAGATTAAAGGGGAGTGGGGACTGCTGCGTCTCGCTGCACAAGTGCCCAGAGAGCTTCAGGCTGCATGCCACTCTAAGATTCTTTTAAGGAAAAAAAGAGGTATTTAAACATTTTTCCGAACATTCACAAAGAAGGCGTTTTCTCCAAAAAAGAAGTATAAAGTAATTTAAAAATTGTTTTAGAAGTTTTATTTTGCTAGGATGCTACTCCTATGGCTGGAGATGCTACTTGGGACTCGAAAGAAGGTCACGGAGCAGTGTATTCGTTTTGAGTTTCTTCCGGAGAGATACCAGCTCTCGATGATTACCTACGCACTAAGCAGGCTTAGTCCTAGAATACACTAGCTTCATGCTAGTGTATGTGTTTCCATAAACCACTATTTTACTCTCTCTCACTATAGTATTTATAAAAATGAAAGTGTTATTGCTAACGATTTACACTACTTACTGTAGAAAGGAGGATTTTAATTTTTATCAAAGGCTTGAACTGACACCATGTCTCTCTCCATACTCATCATTTTTCTCTTTATCGATTTCTTTTAAATCTTAGGAAAGATTATTTGCAGGAACCAACTACTCTCTATGCCTGCGAAATTAAGAGAGAACGAAAAAACTCGTTTTGATGTATTATTTCTGAATGACAAAGAGGCAAAGGAATCAAATGTTGTAAATTGCGTGACTTTTTTTATGGAAAAGTTGGTTGAGTAAAATATTCTTTGTTTTCCTCGCCCACAGTTCTTTTGACTGCTCAGCGAATTGAACTTTTAATACAAGCTTCAGATTTCCCTAACAATCCATTTCTCGTTCTTTGAAATCCTGCAGTCAGAATAGATCTCGCAATACAGGAAACGCCTATTGAAATTCTTCTTTCATTAATGCAGAAGCAAAAATGTGAACAATGACATTTGTGAGGGGAATTTTGACACCAAAATAATCTGTTCCTTTTCTGACAAAGGTAGGTCTTCCACGCTGAATAAAACATAACTGTTTTAAAATTATACCTGGATCAAAAAAAGGGTAAATGTCTGAAAACTTGAAGTTTAATCAAAAGCGCCGCGTGCTGGGGGAGCATAAAACGGATTTTCCGGATTCCTTCTTAGTGTTTTAGGGTGTAAAAACGCAGTTAGTACAGCTGCTGTTCCTACTAACTACATTTGATATCTCAGCAAAACTTCTCCCCTCAGAATTCCTATTTAAGATGAGAATTTCTGAGAAGATTTAGTATAGATCATTTTTGCCCTGTAGACCCTGGGTATATGCATTGGCTTTTTCCATAAGACTTCCATAACGTCATTTCGACTATGCGTTCATGCCTGAAGATTGTGATCGGTATCAAGTATAAAAATGCCTTTTTAATCGCACTGAAGGGCATGTAGTGGCTAAGACCACAGGTTTCAGAGATTGAGAGTGGTGCGTTCACATCACACACTTCTGTCCCTTAATGCCAGGGCACTTCAGGAAATGATTTCACCTCACCATGGCGAGTGATTTCCTCAATGGTAATAAAGGGACAGTATAACCGACATTCCTTGTTAAATGATTATGAAGTGAAAAGTAGACAATACATTCAAAGTGTGTCGGAAAAAGCACGGCGCTTGGAATTTCGTTCGTAACAGTCATCCATGACGGGAGCAAGAGCAGTGCTTGTATCCATGGCACCCATTGTGTGAGGTTGTCAAATGCCATGATTCCGAGCCCGGCGCCAAAGATTAAAGGGGAGTGGGGACTGCTGCGTCTCGCTGCACAAGTGCCCAGAGAGCTTCAGGCTGCATGCCACTCTAAGATTCTTTTAAGGAAAAAAAGAGGTATTTAAACATTTTTCCGAACATTCACAAAGAAGGCGTTTTCTCCAAAAAAGAAGTATAAAGTAATTTAAAAATTGTTTTAGAAGTTTTATTTTGCTAGGATGCTACTCCTATGGCTGGAGATGCTACTTGGGACTCGAAAGAAGGTCACGGAGCAGTGTATTCGTTTGAGTTTCTTCCGGAGAGATACCAGCTCTCGATGATTACCTACGCACTAAGCAGGCTTAGTCCTAGAATACACTAGCTTCATGCTAGTGTATGTGTTTCCATAAACCACTATTTTACTCTCTCTCACTATAGTATTTATAAAAATGAAAGTGTTATTGCTAACGATTTACACTACTTACTGTAGAAAGGAGGATTTTAATTTTTATCAAAGGCTTGAACTGACACCATGTCTCTCTCCATACTCATCATTTTTCTCTTTATCGATTTCTTTTAAATCTTAGGAAAGATTATTTGCAGGAACCAACTACTCTCTATGCCTGCGAAATTAAGAGAGAACGAAAAAAACTCGTTTTGATGTATTATTTCTGAATGACAAAGAGGCAAAGGAATCAAATGTTGTAAATTGCGTGACTTTTTTTATGGAAAAGTTGGTTGAGTAAAATATTCTTTGTTTTCCTCGCCCACAGTTCTTTTGACTGCTCAGCGAATTGAACTTTTAATACAAGCTTCAGATTTCCCTAACAATCCATTTCTCGTTCTTTGAAATCCTGCAGTCAGAATAGATCTCGCAATACAGGAAACGCCTATTGAAATTCTTCTTTCATTAATGCAGAAGCAAAAATGTGAACAATGACATTTGTGAGGGGAATTTTGACACCAAAATAATCTGTTCCTTTTCTGACAAAGGTAGGTCTTCCACGCTGAATAAAACATAACTGTTTTAAAATTATACCTGGATCAAAAAAAGGGTAAATGTCTGAAAACTTGAAGTTTAATCAAAGCGCCGCGTGCTGGGGGAGCATAAAACGGATTTTCCGGATTCCTTCTTAGTGTTTTAGGGTGTAAAAACGCAGTTAGTACAGCTGCTGTTCCTACTAACTACATTTGATATCTCAGCAAAACTTCTCCCCTCAGAATTCCTATTTAAGATGAGAATTTCTGAGAAGATTTAGTATAGATCATTTTTTGCCCTGTAGACCCTGGGTATATGCATTGGCTTTTTCCATAAGACTTCCATAACGTCATTTCGACTATGCGTTCATGCCTGAAGATTGTGATCGGTATCAAGTATAAAAATGCCTTTTTAATCGCACTGAAGGGCATGTAGTGGCTAAGACCACAGGTTTCAGAGATTGAGAGTGGTGCGTTCACATCACACACTTCTGTCCCTTAATGCCAGGGCACTTCAGGAAATGATTTCACCTCACCATGGCGAGTGATTTCCTCAATGGTAATAAAGGGACAGTATAACCGACATTCCTTGTTAAATGATTATGAAGTGAAAAGTAGACAATACATTCAAAGTGTGTCGGAAAAAGCACGGCGCTTGGAATTTCGTTCGTAACAGTCATCCATGACGGGAGCAAGAGCAGTGCTTGTATCCATGGCACCCATTGTGTGAGGTTGTCAAATGCCATGATTCCGAGCCCGGCGCCAAAGATTAAAGGGGAGTGGGGACTGCTGCGTCTCGCTGCACAAGTGCCCAGAGAGCTTCAGGCTGCATGCCACTCTAAGATTCTTTTAAGGAAAAAAAGAGGTATTTAAACATTTTTCCGAACATTCACAAAGAAGGCGTTTTCTCCAAAAAAGAAGTATAAAGTAATTTAAAAATTGTTTTAGAAGTTTTATTTTGCTAGGATGCTACTCCTATGGCTGGAGATGCTACTTGGGACTCGAAAGAAGGTCACGGAGCAGTGTATTCGTTTTGAGTTTCTTCCGGAGAGATACCAGCTCTCGATGATTACCTACGCACTAAGCAGGCTTAGTCCTAGAATACACTAGCTTCATGCTAGTGTATGTGTTTCCATAAACCACTATTTTACTCTCTCTCACTATAGTATTTATAAAAATGAAAGTGTTATTGCTAACGATTTACACTACTTACTGTAGAAAGGAGGATTTTAATTTTTATCAAAGGCTTGAACTGACACCATGTCTCTCTCCATACTCATCATTTTTCTCTTTATCGATTTCTTTTAAATCTTAGGAAAGATTATTTGCAGGAACCAACTACTCTCTATGCCTGCGAAATTAAGAGAGAACGAAAAAACTCGTTTTGATGTATTATTTCTGAATGACAAAGAGGCAAAGGAATCAAATGTTGTAAATTGCGTGACTTTTTTTATGGAAAAGTTGGTTGAGTAAAATATTCTTTGTTTTCCTCGCCCACAGTTCTTTTGACTGCTCAGCGAATTGAACTTTTAATACAAGCTTCAGATTTCCCTAACAATCCATTTCTCGTTCTTTGAAATCCTGCAGTCAGAATAGATCTCGCAATACAGGAAACGCCTATTGAAATTCTTCTTTCATTAATGCAGAAGCAAAAATGTGAACAATGACATTTGTGAGGGGAATTTTGACACCAAAATAATCTGTTCCTTTTCTGACAAAGGTAGGTCTTCCACGCTGAATAAAACATAACTGTTTTAAAATTATACCTGGATCAAAAAAAGGGTAAATGTCTGAAAACTTGAAGTTTAATCAAAAGCGCCGCGTGCTGGGGGAGCATAAAACGGATTTTCCGGATTCCTTCTTAGTGTTTTAGGGTGTAAAAACGCAGTTAGTACAGCTGCTGTTCCTACTAACTACATTTGATATCTCAGCAAAACTTCTCCCCTCAGAATTCCTATTTAAGATGAGAATTTCTGAGAAGATTTAGTATAGATCATTTTTTGCCCTGTAGACCCTGGGTATATGCATTGGCTTTTTCCATAAGACTTCCATAACGTCATTTCGACTATGCGTTCATGCCTGAAGATTGTGATCGGTATCAAGTATAAAAATGCCTTTTTAATCGCACTGAAGGGCATGTAGTGGCTAAGACCACAGGTTTCAGAGATTGAGAGTGGTGCGTTCACATCACACACTTCTGTCCCTTAATGCCAGGGCACTTCAGGAAATGATTTCACCTCACCATGGCGAGTGATTTCCTCAATGGTAATAAAGGGACAGTATAACCGACATTCCTTGTTAAATGATTATGAAGTGAAAAGTAGACAATACATTCAAAGTGTGTCGGAAAAAGCACGGCGCTTGGAATTTCGTTCGTAACAGTCATCCATGACGGGAGCAAGAGCAGTGCTTGTATCCATGGCACCCATTGTGTGAGGTTGTCAAATGCCATGATTCCGAGCCCGGCGCCAAAGATTAAAGGGGAGTGGGGACTGCTGCGTCTCGCTGCACAAGTGCCCAGAGAGCTTCAGGCTGCATGCCACTCTAAGATTCTTTTAAGGAAAAAAAGAGGTATTTAAACATTTTTCCGAACATTCACAAAGAAGGCGTTTTCTCCAAAAAAGAAGTATAAAGTAATTTAAAAATTGTTTTAGAAGTTTTATTTTGCTAGGATGCTACTCCTATGGCTGGAGATGCTACTTGGGACTCGAAAGAAGGTCACGGAGCAGTGTATTCGTTTTGAGTTTCTTCCGGAGAGATACCAGCTCTCGATGATTACCTACGCACTAAGCAGGCTTAGTCCTAGAATACACTAGCTTCATGCTAGTGTATGTGTTTCCATAAACCACTATTTTACTCTCTCTCACTATAGTATTTATAAAAATGAAAGTGTTATTGCTAACGATTTACACTACTTACTGTAGAAAGGAGGATTTTAATTTTTATCAAAGGCTTGAACTGACACCATGTCTCTCTCCATACTCATCATTTTTCTCTTTATCGATTTCTTTTAAATCTTAGGAAAGATTATTTGCAGGAACCAACTACTCTCTATGCCTGCGAAATTAAGAGAGAACGAAAAAACTCGTTTTGATGTATTATTTCTGAATGACAAAGAGGCAAAGGAATCAAATGTTGTAAATTGCGTGACTTTTTTTATGGAAAAGTTGGTTGAGTAAAATATTCTTTGTTTTCCTCGCCCACAGTTCTTTTGACTGCTCAGCGAATTGAACTTTTAATACAAGCTTCAGATTTCCCTAACAATCCATTTCTCGTTCTTTGAAATCCTGCAGTCAGAATAGATCTCGCAATACAGGAAACGCCTATTGAAATTCTTCTTTCATTAATGCAGAAGCAAAAATGTGAACAATGACATTTGTGAGGGGAATTTTGACACCAAAATAATCTGTTCCTTTTCTGACAAAGGTAGGTCTTCCACGCTGAATAAAACATAACTGTTTTAAAATTATACCTGGATCAAAAAAAGGGTAAATGTCTGAAAACTTGAAGTTTAATCAAAAGCGCCGCGTGCTGGGGAGCATAAAACGGATTTTCCGGATTCCTTCTTAGTGTTTTAGGGTGTAAAAACGCAGTTAGTACAGCTGCTGTTCCTACTAACTACATTTGATATCTCAGCAAAACTTCTCCCCTCAGAATTCCTATTTAAGATGAGAATTTCTGAGAAGATTTAGTATAGATCATTTTTTGCCCTGTAGACCCTGGGTATATGCATTGGCTTTTTCCATAAGACTTCCATAACGTCATTTCGACTATGCGTTCATGCCTGAAGATTGTGATCGGTATCAAGTATAAAAATGCCTTTTTAATCGCACTGAAGGGCATGTAGTGGCTAAGACCACAGGTTTCAGAGATTGAGAGTGGTGCGTTCACATCACACACTTCTGTCCCTTAATGCCAGGGCACTTCAGGAAATGATTTCACCTCACCATGGCGAGTGATTTCCTCAATGGTAATAAAGGGACAGTATAACCGACATTCCTTGTTAAATGATTATGAAGTGAAAAGTAGACAATACATTCAAAGTGTGTCGGAAAAAGCACGGCGCTTGGAATTTCGTTCGTAACAGTCATCCATGACGGGAGCAAGAGCAGTGCTTGTATCCATGGCACCCATTGTGTGAGGTTGTCAAATGCCATGATTCCGAGCCCGGCGCCAAAGATTAAAGGGGAGTGGGGACTGCTGCGTCTCGCTGCACAAGTGCCCAGAGAGCTTCAGGCTGCATGCCACTCTAAGATTCTTTTAAGGAAAAAAAGAGGTATTTAAACATTTTTCCGAACATTCACAAAGAAGGCGTTTTCTCCAAAAAAGAAGTATAAAGTAATTTAAAATTGTTTTAGAAGTTTTATTTTGCTAGGATGCTACTCCTATGGCTGGAGATGCTACTTGGACTCGAAAGAAGGTCACGGAGCAGTGTATTCGTTTTGAGTTTCTTCCGGAGAGATACCAGCTCTCGATGATTACCTACGCACTAAGCAGGCTTAGTCCTAGAATACACTAGCTTCATGCTAGTGTATGTGTTTCCATAAACCACTATTTTACTCTCTCTCACTATAGTATTTATAAAAATGAAAGTGTTATTGCTAACGATTTACACTACTTACTGTAGAAAGGAGGATTTTAATTTTTATCAAAGGCTTGAACTGACACCATGTCTCTCTCCATACTCATCATTTTTCTCTTTATCGATTTCTTTTAAATCTTAGGAAAGATTATTTGCAGGAACCAACTACTCTCTATGCCTGCGAAATTAAGAGAGAACGAAAAAACTCGTTTTGATGTATTATTTCTGAATGACAAAGAGGCAAAGGAATCAAATGTTGTAAATTGCGTGACTTTTTTTATGGAAAAGTTGGTTGAGTAAAATATTCTTTGTTTTCCTCGCCCACAGTTCTTTTGACTGCTCAGCGAATTGAACTTTTAATACAAGCTTCAGATTTCCCTAACAATCCATTTCTCGTTCTTTGAAATCCTGCAGTCAGAATAGATCTCGCAATACAGGAAACGCCTATTGAAATTCTTCTTTCATTAATGCAGAAGCAAAAATGTGAACAATGACATTTGTGAGGGGAATTTTGACACCAAAATAATCTGTTCCTTTTCTGACAAAGGTAGGTCTTCCACGCTGAATAAAACATAACTGTTTTAAAATTATACCTGGATCAAAAAAAGGGTAAATGTCTGAAAACTTGAAGTTTAATCAAAAGCGCCGCGTGCTGGGGGAGCATAAAACGGATTTTCCGGATTCCTTCTTAGTGTTTTAGGGTGTAAAAACGCAGTTAGTACAGCTGCTGTTCCTACTAACTACATTTGATATCTCAGCAAAACTTCTCCCCTCAGAATTCCTATTTAAGATGAGAATTTCTGAGAAGATTTAGTATAGATCATTTTTTGCCCTGTAGACCCTGGGTATATGCATTGGCTTTTTCCATAAGACTTCCATAACGTCATTTCGACTATGCGTTCATGCCTGAAGATTGTGATCGGTATCAAGTATAAAAAATGCCTTTTTAATCGCACTGAAGGGCATGTAGTGGCTAAGACCACAGGTTTCAGAGATTGAGAGTGGTGCGTTCACATCACACACTTCTGTCCCTTAATGCCAGGGCACTTCAGGAAATGATTTCACCTCACCATGGCGAGTGATTTCCTCAATGGTAATAAAGGGACAGTATAACCGACATTCCTTGTTAAATGATTATGAAGTGAAAAGTAGACAATACATTCAAAGTGTGTCGGAAAAAGCACGGCGCTTGGAATTTCGTTCGTAACAGTCATCCATGACGGGAGCAAGAGCAGTGCTTGTATCCATGGCACCCATTGTGTGAGGTTGTCAAATGCCATGATTCCGAGCCCGGCGCCAAAGATTAAAGGGGAGTGGGGACTGCTGCGTCTCGCTGCACAAGTGCCCAGAGAGCTTCAGGCTGCATGCCACTCTAAGATTCTTTTAAGGAAAAAAAGAGGTATTTAAACATTTTTCCGAACATTCACAAAGAAGGCGTTTTCTCCAAAAAAGAAGTATAAAGTAATTTAAAAATTGTTTTAGAAGTTTTATTTTGCTAGGATGCTACTCCTATGGCTGGAGATGCTACTTGGGACTCGAAAGAAGGTCACGGAGCAGTGTATTCGTTTGAGTTTCTTCCGGAGAGATACCAGCTCTCGATGATTACCTACGCACTAAGCAGGCTTAGTCCTAGAATACACTAGCTTCATGCTAGTGTATGTGTTTCCATAAACCACTATTTTACTCTCTCTCACTATAGTATTTATAAAAATGAAAGTGTTATTGCTAACGATTTACACTACTTACTGTAGAAAGGAGGATTTTAATTTTTATCAAAGGCTTGAACTGACACCATGTCTCTCTCCATACTCATCATTTTTCTCTTTATCGATTTCTTTTAAATCTTAGGAAAGATTATTTGCAGGAACCAACTACTCTCTATGCCTGCGAAATTAAGAGAGAACGAAAAACTCGTTTTGATGTATTATTTCTGAATGACAAAGAGGCAAAGGAATCAAATGTTGTAAATTGCGTGACTTTTTTTATGGAAAAGTTGGTTGAGTAAAATATTCTTTGTTTTCCTCGCCCCACAGTTCTTTTGACTGCTCAGCGAATTGAACTTTTAATACAAGCTTCAGATTTCCCTAACAATCCATTTCTCGTTCTTTGAAATCCTGCAGTCAGAATAGATCTCGCAATACAGGAAACGCCTATTGAAATTCTTCTTTCATTAATGCAGAAGCAAAAATGTGAACAATGACATTTGTGAGGGGAATTTTGACACCAAAATAATCTGTTCCTTTTCTGACAAAGGTAGGTCTTCCACGCTGAATAAAACATAACTGTTTTAAAATTATACCTGGATCAAAAAAAGGGTAAATGTCTGAAAACTTGAAGTTTAATCAAAAGCGCCGCGTGCTGGGGGAGCATAAACGGATTTTCCGGATTCCTTCTTAGTGTTTTAGGGTGTAAAAACGCAGTTAGTACAGCTGCTGTTCCTACTAACTACATTTGATATCTCAGCAAAACTTCTCCCCTCAGAATTCCTATTTAAGATGAGAATTTCTGAGAAGATTTAGTATAGATCATTTTTTGCCCTGTAGACCCTGGGTATATGCATTGGCTTTTTCCATAAGACTTCCATAACGTCATTTCGACTATGCGTTCATGCCTGAAGATTGTGATCGGTATCAAGTATAAAAATGCCTTTTTAATCGCACTGAAGGGCATGTAGTGGCTAAGACCACAGGTTTCAGAGATTGAGAGTGGTGCGTTCACATCACACACTTCTGTCCCTTAATGCCAGGGCACTTCAGGAAATGATTTCACCTCACCATGGCGAGTGATTTCCTCAATGGTAATAAAGGGACAGTATAACCGACATTCCTTGTTAAATGATTATGAAGTGAAAAGTAGACAATACATTCAAAGTGTGTCGGAAAAAGCACGGCGCTTGGAATTTCGTTCGTAACAGTCATCCATGACGGGAGCAAGAGCAGTGCTTGTATCCATGGCACCCATTGTGTGAGGTTGTCAAATGCCATGATTCCGAGCCCGGCGCCAAAGATTAAAGGGGAGTGGGGACTGCTGCGT
>NW_026644902.1:0-61027 GCF_030020395.1 Manis pentadactyla | reverse complement strand
TTTGAGGGAAAGAGGAGAGCTAGAGAGACAGAGAGATGCTGGGTTCCTTTTAGAGAAAGAGAGACAGTGAGAGAGGGATCAGAGGCTCCTTTGAGAGAGAGAGAGGGAGAGAGAGAATATATGCTCCTAGGTGAGAGAGAGAGAGATAGAGAGAGATGCTTAGCTCCTTTGAGAAAGAGAGAGACGGTAATCTCCTTTGTGAGATAGAGAGAGATAAATGCTAGGCCACTTTGTCAGAGAGGGCGGGATGGTAGGCTCTGTGAGAGAGAGAGTGAGTGATGCTTGGATTCGTAGAGAGAGAAAGGGAGAGATGCTGGAATCCTTTGATTGAGACAGAGAGATATATTGTAGGATTCTTTCAGGGAGAGAAAGAGACTAAGAGAGACAGAGATAGAGAGAGATGCTAGGCTCAACTGAGACAGAGAGAGGGAGGGAGAGGAAGAGATTCTAGGCTCCTTTGGGCGAAAGAGAGATGTACAGATACAAGGAGATGGCAGGCTCCTTTGACAGAGAGAGAGACAGACAGAGAGACAGAGCGATCCTAGGCCCTTTGAGAGAGAGAGAGAGAGTGAGGGAGAAAATATATTCTCTTTGGAGAGAGAGAGGGAGAGAGAGAGAGAGAGAGAAAGAGAGAGAGAGAAAGAGAGAGAGGGAGAGAGATGTTTGGGTCCATTTAGAGAGAGAGATATGCGAAGCTTTTTGAGAGAAAGACAAAGAAAGAGACAGAGAGAGAGATGCTAGGCTCCTTTGAGAGAGACTGAGGGAGAGAAGGAAGAGAGAGATGCTAGGATCCTGTGAACGAGAGAGTGAGAGAGATACATGCTAGGCTCCTTAGAGAGAGAGAGAGGGATTCTAGTCTCCTTTGAGAAAGATAGAGAGATTATAGGCTCCTTTGAGAGAAAGTGGAGAGATAGAGAGACAGAGAGTTGCTACGCTCCTTTGAGAGAGAGAGAAGCTAGACTTCGTAAACAGAGAGAGAGAGAAAGAGAAAGATGCTAGAATTCTTGAGAGAGAGAGAGAGAGATGCTTGGCTCCTTTGAGAGAGAGAGAGGGACAGGGAGAGGGAGAGAGAGATCGTGGGATCCTTTGATAGAAAGCGGAGAGATACAAAGAGAGATGTATGCTATTCTACTTTAAGAGAGAGAGGACAGACAGAGAGGGATCATAGGCTCGATTGAGAGAGAGAGAGAAATATAGATGATATGCTCCTCGGAGAGAGAGTGAAAGAGAGAGAGAGAGAGGGAGAGAGAGGGAGAGAGCTGCGAGGCTCCCTTGAGAGAGAGAGACGGAGACATAAAGATTCTAGGCTCCTATGAGAGAAATAGAGATAGATAGAGAGACAAAGATATGCTGGGCTCCTTTGAGAGAGAGATAGAATTTCTAAGCATCTTAGAGAGAGACAGAGATAGACAGATGCTAGATTCCTTTGAGAGGGAGAGAGATAGATGCTTGTCTCCTTTGAGAGAGACAGCGAGAGAGCTCTGAGGCTCCTTTCTGAGAGAGAGAGAGATACTAGGCTCCCTTGAGAGAGAAAGAGATATGCTAGGCTCCTTTAGAGAAAGACGAGAGAGATGCTGGGTTCCTTTTAGAGAAAGAGAGACAGTGAGAGAGGGATCAGAGGCTCCTTTGAGAGAGAGAGGGAGAGAGAGAGAATATATGCTCCTAGGTGAGAGAGAGAGAGACGGAGACAGAGATGCTTAGCTCCTTTGAGAAAGAGAGAGATGGTAATCTCCTTTGAGAGAAAGAGAGAGAGAGTTGCTCGGCTACTTTGTCAGAGAGGGAGGGCTGGTAGGCTGCTTTGAGAGAGAGAGTGAGTGATGCTAGGATTCTTAGAGAGAGAAAGAGAGAGATGCTAGAATCCTTTGAATGAGACAGAGAGATATATTCTAGGATTCTTTGAGAGAGAGAAAGAGACTGAGAGAGACAGAGATAGAGAGAGATGCTAGGCTCATTTGAGACAGAGAGAGGGAGGGATAGTGAGAGATTCCAGGCTCCTTTGAGCGAAAGAGAGATATACAGAGAGATGGAGATGGTAGGCTCCTTCGACGGAGAGAGAGACAGACAGAGAGAGAGAGGGATCCTAGGCCCTTTGAGAGAGAGAGAGAGAGTGAGGGAGAGAATATATTCTCCTTGGAGAGAGAGAGGGAGAGAGAGAGAGAGAAAGAGAAAGAGTGAGGGAGAGAGATGTTTGGGTCCTTTTAGAGAGAGCGATATGCTAAGCCTTTTGAGAGAAAGAGAAAGAAATAGACAGAGAGAGAGATGCTAGGTTCCATTGAGAGAGACTGAGGGAGAGAGGAAAGAGAGAGATGCTAGGCGCCTGTGAACGAGATAGTGAGAGAGATACATGCTAGGCTCCTTAGAGAGAGAGAGAGAGAGAGAGAGAGAGAGAGGCAGAGAGAGAGAGGGAGAGAGAGTTGTTTGGGTCCTTTTAGAGAGAGAGAGATGATAAGCTTTATGAGAAAAAGACAAAGAAAGAGACAGAGAGAGAGATGCTAGTCTCCTTTGAGGGAGACTGAGCGAGAGAGGAAAGAGAGAGATGCTAGGCTCCTGTGAACGAGAGCGTGAGACAGATACATGCTAGGCTCCTTAGAGAGAGGGAGAGAGAGAGAGGGATTCTAGTCTCCTTTGAGAATGAGGGAGAGATTCTAGGCTCCTTTGAGAGAAAGGGGAGACCTAGAGAGACAGAGAGTTGCTATTCCCCTTTGAGAGAGAGAGAGATGCTAGACTTCTTAGAAAGAGACAGAGAAAAAGAGAGAGATGCTAGAATACTTGGAGAGAGAGAGATATGCTATGCTCCTTTGAGAGAGAGAGGGAGAGGGAGAGAGAGAATGAGAGGGAGAGAGCGAGTGAGAGAGAGATGCTGGTATCCTTTGATAGAAAGTGGAGAGATACAAAGAGAGATGTATGCTATTCTACTTTAAGAGAGAGAGGACAGAGAGAGAGGGATCATAGGCTCGACTGAGAGAGAGAGAGAGAAATATAGACGATATGCTCCTTGGAGAGAGAGTGAGAGGGAGAGAGAGAGGGAGAGAGAGAGAGAGCTGCGAGGCTCCTTTGAGAGAGAGAGATGGAGAGATAAAGATTGTAGGCTCCTATGAGAGAAATAGAGATAGATAGACAGAGATATGCTGGGCTCCTTTGAGTGAGAGAGAGAGTTTCTAAGCTTCTTAGAGAGCGACAGAGAAAGAGAGAGATGCTAGATTCCTTTGAGAGAGAGAGAGAGAGATGGATGCTTGTCTCCTTTGACAGAGACAGAGGGAGAGAGCTCTGAGGCTCATTTCTGAGAGAGAGAGATACTAGGCTCCTTTGGGAGCGAAAGAGATATGCTAGGCTCCTTTGAGAGAAAGAGGAGAGCTAGAGAGACAGAGAGATGCTGGGTTCCTTTTAGAGAAAGAGAGACAGTGAGAGAGGGATCAGAGGCTCCTTTGAGAGAGAGAGAGGGAGAGAGAGAATATATGCTCCTAGGTGAGAGAGAGAGAGATAGAGAGAGATGCTTAGCTCCTTTGAGAAAGAGAGAGACGGTAATCTCCTTTGTGAGATAGAGAGAGATAAATGCTAGGCCACTTTGTCAGAGAGGGCGGGATGGTAGGCTCTGTGAGAGAGAGAGTGAGTGATGCTTGGATTCGTAGAGAGAGAAAGGGAGAGATGCTGGAATCCTTTGATTGAGACAGAGAGATATATTGTAGGATTCTTTCAGGGAGAGAAAGAGACTAAGAGAGACAGAGATAGAGAGAGATGCTAGGCTCAACTGAGACAGAGAGAGGGAGGGAGAGGAAGAGATTCTAGGCTCCTTTGGGCGAAAGAGAGATGTACAGATACAAGGAGATGGCAGGCTCATTTGACAGAGAGAGAGACAGACAGAGAGACAGAGCGATCCTAGGCCCTTTGAGAGAGAGAGAGAGAGTGAGGGAGAAAATATATTCTCTTTGGAGAGAGAGAGGGAGAGAGAGAGAGAGAGAGAAAGAGAGAGAGAGAAAGAGAGAGAGGGAGAGAGATGTTTGGGTCCATTTAGAGAGAGAGATATGCGAAGCTTTTTGAGAGAAAGACAAAGAAAGAGACAGAGAGAGAGATGCTAGGCTCCTTTGAGAGAGACTGAGGGAGAGAAGGAAGAGAGAGATGCTAGGATCCTGTGAACGAGAGAGTGAGAGAGATACATGCTAGGCTCCTTAGAGAGAGAGAGGGGGATTCTAGTCTCCTTTGAAAAAGATAGAGAGATTATAGGCTCCTTTGAGAGAAAGTGGAGAGATAGAGAGACAGAGAGTTGCTACGCTCCTTTGAGAGAGAGAGAAGCTAGACTTCGTAAACAGAGAGAGAGAGAAAGAGAAAGATGCTATAATTCTTGGAGAGAGAGAGAGAGATGCGTGGCTACTTTGAGAGAGAGAGAGGGACAGGGAGAGAGAGAGAGATCGTGGGATCCTTTGATAGAAAGCGGAGAGATACAAAGAGAGATGTATGCTATTCTACTTTAAGAGAGAGAGGACAGACAGAGAGGGATCATAGGCTCGATTGAGAGAGAGAGAGAAATATAGATGATATGCTCCTCGGAGAGAGAGTGAGAGAGAGAGAGAGAGGGAGAGAGAGGGAGAGAGCTGCGAGGCTCCCTTGAGAGAGAGAGACGGAGACATAAAGATTCTAGGCTCCTATGAGAGAAATAGAGATAGATAGAGAGACAAAGATATGCTGGGCTCCTTTGAGAGAGAGAGAGAGTTTCTAAGCATCTTAGAGAGAGACAGAGATAGAGACAGATGCTAGATTCCTTTGAGAGGGAGAGAGATAGATGCTTGTCTCCTTTGAGAGAGACAGCGAGAGAGCTCTGAGGCTCCTTTCTGAGAGAGAGAGAGATACTAGGCTCCCTTGAGAGAGAAAGAGATATGCTAGGCTCCTTTAGAGAAAGACGAGAGCTAGAGAGACAGAGAGATGCTGGGTTCCTTTTAGAGAAAGAGAGACAGTGAGAGAGGGATCAGAGGCTCCTTTGAGAGAGAGAGGGAGAGAGAGAGAATATATGCTCCTAGGTGAGAGAGAGAGAGACGGAGACAGAGATGCTTAGCTCCTTTGAGAAAGAGAGAGATGGTAATCTCCTTTGAGAGAAAGAGAGAGAGAGTTGCTCGGCTACTTTGTCAGAGAGGGAGGGCTGGTAGGCTGCTTTGAGAGAGAGAGTGAGTGATGCTACGATTCTTAGAGAGAGAAAGAGAGAGATGCTAGAATCCTTTGAATGAGACAGAGAGATATATTCTAGGATTCTTTGAGAGAGAGAAAGAGACTGAGAGAGACAGAGATAGAGAGAGATGCTAGGCTCATTTGAGACAGAGAGAGGAAGATAAAGTGAGAGATTCCAGGCTCCTTTGAGCGAAAGAGAGATATACAGAGAGATGGAGATGGTAGGCTCCTTCGACGGAGAGAGAGACAGACAGAGAGAGAGAGGGATCCTAGGCCCTCTGAGAGAGAGAGAGAGAGAGTGAGGGAGAGAATATATTCTCCTTGGAGAGAGAGAGGGAGAGAGAGAGAGAGAAAGAGAAAGAGTGAGGGAGAGAGATGTTTGGGTCCTTTTATAGAGAGAGTTATGCTAAGCCTTTTGAGAGAAAGAGAAAGAAATAGACAGAGAGAGAGATGCTAGGTTCCATTGAGAGAGACTGAGGGAGAGAGGAAAGAGAGAGATGCTAGGCGCCTGTGAACGACATAGTGAGAGAGATACATGCTAGGCTCCTTAGAGAGAGAGAGAGAGAGAGAGAGAGAGAGAGAGAGAGAGAGAGAGAGAGAGAGGCAGAGAGAGAAAGGGAGAGAGAGTTGTTTGGGTCCTTTTAGAGAGAGAGATATGATAAGCTTTATGAGAAAAAGAAAAAGAAAGAGACAGAGAGAGAGATGCTATTCTCCTATGAGGGAGACTGAGCGAGAGAGGAAAGAGAGAGATGCTTGGCTCCTGTGAACGAGAGAGTGAGACAGATACATGCTAGGCTCCTTAGAGAGAGGGAGAGGGAGAGAGGGATTCTAGTCTCCTTTGAGAATGAGGGAGAGATTCTAGGCTCCTTTGAGAGAAAGGGGAGACCTAGAGAGACAGAGAGTTGCTATTCCCCTTTGAGAGAGAGAGAGATGCTAGACTTCTTAGAAAGAGACAGAGAAAAAGAGAGAGATGCTAGAATACTTGGAGAGAGAGAGAGATATGCTATGCTCCTTTGAGAGAGAGAGGGAGAGGGAGAGAGAGAATGAGAGGGAGAGAGCGAGTGAGAGAGAGATGCTGGGATCCTTTGATAGAAAGTGGAGAGATACAAAGAGAGATGTATGCTATTCTACTTTAAGAGAGAGAGGACAGAGAGAGAGGGATCATAGGCTCGATTGAGAGAGAGAGAGAGAAACATAGACGATATGCTCCTTGGAGAGAGAGTGAGAGGGAGAGAGAGAGGGAGAGAGAGAGAGAGCTGCCAGGCTCCATTGAGAGAAAGAGATGGAGAGATAAAGATTGTAGGCTCTTATGAGAGAAATAGAGATAGATCGACAGAGATATGCTGGGCTCCTTTGAGTGAGAGAGAGAGTTTCTAAGCTTCTTAGAGAGCGACAGAGAAAGAGAGAGATGCTAGATTCCTTTGAGAGAGAGAGAGAGAGAGATGGATGCTTGTCTCCTTTGACAGAGACAGAGGGAGAGAGCTCTGAGGCTCATTTCTGAGAGAGAGAGATACTAGGCTCCTTTGGGAGCGAAAGAGATATGCTAGGCTCC
Source organism: Manis pentadactyla (assembly GCF_030020395.1). Classification (NCBI taxonomy): domain Eukaryota; kingdom Metazoa; phylum Chordata; class Mammalia; order Pholidota; family Manidae; genus Manis; species Manis pentadactyla. The sequence goes on along the minus strand of NW_026644902.1, from coordinate 54,318 downwards.
TTTGAGGGAAAGAGGAGAGCTAGAGAGACAGAGAGATGCTGGGTTCCTTTTAGAGAAAGAGAGACAGTGAGAGAGGGATCAGAGGCTCCTTTGAGAGAGAGAGAGGGAGAGAGAGAATATATGCTCCTAGGTGAGAGAGAGAGAGATAGAGAGAGATGCTTAGCTCCTTTGAGAAAGAGAGAGACGGTAATCTCCTTTGTGAGATAGAGAGAGATAAATGCTAGGCCACTTTGTCAGAGAGGGCGGGATGGTAGGCTCTGTGAGAGAGAGAGTGAGTGATGCTTGGATTCGTAGAGAGAGAAAGGGAGAGATGCTGGAATCCTTTGATTGAGACAGAGAGATATATTGTAGGATTCTTTCAGGGAGAGAAAGAGACTAAGAGAGACAGAGATAGAGAGAGATGCTAGGCTCAACTGAGACAGAGAGAGGGAGGGAGAGGAAGAGATTCTAGGCTCCTTTGGGCGAAAGAGAGATGTACAGATACAAGGAGATGGCAGGCTCCTTTGACAGAGAGAGAGACAGACAGAGAGACAGAGCGATCCTAGGCCCTTTGAGAGAGAGAGAGAGAGTGAGGGAGAAAATATATTCTCTTTGGAGAGAGAGAGGGAGAGAGAGAGAGAGAGAGAAAGAGAGAGAGAGAAAGAGAGAGAGGGAGAGAGATGTTTGGGTCCATTTAGAGAGAGAGATATGCGAAGCTTTTTGAGAGAAAGACAAAGAAAGAGACAGAGAGAGAGATGCTAGGCTCCTTTGAGAGAGACTGAGGGAGAGAAGGAAGAGAGAGATGCTAGGATCCTGTGAACGAGAGAGTGAGAGAGATACATGCTAGGCTCCTTAGAGAGAGAGAGAGGGATTCTAGTCTCCTTTGAGAAAGATAGAGAGATTATAGGCTCCTTTGAGAGAAAGTGGAGAGATAGAGAGACAGAGAGTTGCTACGCTCCTTTGAGAGAGAGAGAAGCTAGACTTCGTAAACAGAGAGAGAGAGAAAGAGAAAGATGCTAGAATTCTTGAGAGAGAGAGAGAGAGATGCTTGGCTCCTTTGAGAGAGAGAGAGGGACAGGGAGAGGGAGAGAGAGATCGTGGGATCCTTTGATAGAAAGCGGAGAGATACAAAGAGAGATGTATGCTATTCTACTTTAAGAGAGAGAGGACAGACAGAGAGGGATCATAGGCTCGATTGAGAGAGAGAGAGAAATATAGATGATATGCTCCTCGGAGAGAGAGTGAAAGAGAGAGAGAGAGAGGGAGAGAGAGGGAGAGAGCTGCGAGGCTCCCTTGAGAGAGAGAGACGGAGACATAAAGATTCTAGGCTCCTATGAGAGAAATAGAGATAGATAGAGAGACAAAGATATGCTGGGCTCCTTTGAGAGAGAGATAGAATTTCTAAGCATCTTAGAGAGAGACAGAGATAGACAGATGCTAGATTCCTTTGAGAGGGAGAGAGATAGATGCTTGTCTCCTTTGAGAGAGACAGCGAGAGAGCTCTGAGGCTCCTTTCTGAGAGAGAGAGAGATACTAGGCTCCCTTGAGAGAGAAAGAGATATGCTAGGCTCCTTTAGAGAAAGACGAGAGAGATGCTGGGTTCCTTTTAGAGAAAGAGAGACAGTGAGAGAGGGATCAGAGGCTCCTTTGAGAGAGAGAGGGAGAGAGAGAGAATATATGCTCCTAGGTGAGAGAGAGAGAGACGGAGACAGAGATGCTTAGCTCCTTTGAGAAAGAGAGAGATGGTAATCTCCTTTGAGAGAAAGAGAGAGAGAGTTGCTCGGCTACTTTGTCAGAGAGGGAGGGCTGGTAGGCTGCTTTGAGAGAGAGAGTGAGTGATGCTAGGATTCTTAGAGAGAGAAAGAGAGAGATGCTAGAATCCTTTGAATGAGACAGAGAGATATATTCTAGGATTCTTTGAGAGAGAGAAAGAGACTGAGAGAGACAGAGATAGAGAGAGATGCTAGGCTCATTTGAGACAGAGAGAGGGAGGGATAGTGAGAGATTCCAGGCTCCTTTGAGCGAAAGAGAGATATACAGAGAGATGGAGATGGTAGGCTCCTTCGACGGAGAGAGAGACAGACAGAGAGAGAGAGGGATCCTAGGCCCTTTGAGAGAGAGAGAGAGAGTGAGGGAGAGAATATATTCTCCTTGGAGAGAGAGAGGGAGAGAGAGAGAGAGAAAGAGAAAGAGTGAGGGAGAGAGATGTTTGGGTCCTTTTAGAGAGAGCGATATGCTAAGCCTTTTGAGAGAAAGAGAAAGAAATAGACAGAGAGAGAGATGCTAGGTTCCATTGAGAGAGACTGAGGGAGAGAGGAAAGAGAGAGATGCTAGGCGCCTGTGAACGAGATAGTGAGAGAGATACATGCTAGGCTCCTTAGAGAGAGAGAGAGAGAGAGAGAGAGAGAGAGGCAGAGAGAGAGAGGGAGAGAGAGTTGTTTGGGTCCTTTTAGAGAGAGAGAGATGATAAGCTTTATGAGAAAAAGACAAAGAAAGAGACAGAGAGAGAGATGCTAGTCTCCTTTGAGGGAGACTGAGCGAGAGAGGAAAGAGAGAGATGCTAGGCTCCTGTGAACGAGAGCGTGAGACAGATACATGCTAGGCTCCTTAGAGAGAGGGAGAGAGAGAGAGGGATTCTAGTCTCCTTTGAGAATGAGGGAGAGATTCTAGGCTCCTTTGAGAGAAAGGGGAGACCTAGAGAGACAGAGAGTTGCTATTCCCCTTTGAGAGAGAGAGAGATGCTAGACTTCTTAGAAAGAGACAGAGAAAAAGAGAGAGATGCTAGAATACTTGGAGAGAGAGAGATATGCTATGCTCCTTTGAGAGAGAGAGGGAGAGGGAGAGAGAGAATGAGAGGGAGAGAGCGAGTGAGAGAGAGATGCTGGTATCCTTTGATAGAAAGTGGAGAGATACAAAGAGAGATGTATGCTATTCTACTTTAAGAGAGAGAGGACAGAGAGAGAGGGATCATAGGCTCGACTGAGAGAGAGAGAGAGAAATATAGACGATATGCTCCTTGGAGAGAGAGTGAGAGGGAGAGAGAGAGGGAGAGAGAGAGAGAGCTGCGAGGCTCCTTTGAGAGAGAGAGATGGAGAGATAAAGATTGTAGGCTCCTATGAGAGAAATAGAGATAGATAGACAGAGATATGCTGGGCTCCTTTGAGTGAGAGAGAGAGTTTCTAAGCTTCTTAGAGAGCGACAGAGAAAGAGAGAGATGCTAGATTCCTTTGAGAGAGAGAGAGAGAGATGGATGCTTGTCTCCTTTGACAGAGACAGAGGGAGAGAGCTCTGAGGCTCATTTCTGAGAGAGAGAGATACTAGGCTCCTTTGGGAGCGAAAGAGATATGCTAGGCTCCTTTGAGAGAAAGAGGAGAGCTAGAGAGACAGAGAGATGCTGGGTTCCTTTTAGAGAAAGAGAGACAGTGAGAGAGGGATCAGAGGCTCCTTTGAGAGAGAGAGAGGGAGAGAGAGAATATATGCTCCTAGGTGAGAGAGAGAGAGATAGAGAGAGATGCTTAGCTCCTTTGAGAAAGAGAGAGACGGTAATCTCCTTTGTGAGATAGAGAGAGATAAATGCTAGGCCACTTTGTCAGAGAGGGCGGGATGGTAGGCTCTGTGAGAGAGAGAGTGAGTGATGCTTGGATTCGTAGAGAGAGAAAGGGAGAGATGCTGGAATCCTTTGATTGAGACAGAGAGATATAGTGTGGTGTGTAGTGGATTCTTTCAGGGAGAGAAAGAGACTAAGAGAGACAGAGATAGAGAGAGATGCTAGGCTCAACTGAGACAGAGAGAGGGAGGGAGAGGAAGAGATTCTAGGCTCCTTTGGGCGAAAGAGAGATGTACAGATACAAGGAGATGGCAGGCTCATTTGACAGAGAGAGAGACAGACAGAGAGACAGAGCGATCCTAGGCCCTTTGAGAGAGAGAGAGAGAGTGAGGGAGAAAATATATTCTCTTTGGAGAGAGAGAGGGAGAGAGAGAGAGAGAGAGAAAGAGAGAGAGAGAAAGAGAGAGAGGGAGAGAGATGTTTGGGTCCATTTAGAGAGAGAGATATGCGAAGCTTTTTGAGAGAAAGACAAAGAAAGAGACAGAGAGAGAGATGCTAGGCTCCTTTGAGAGAGACTGAGGGAGAGAAGGAAGAGAGAGATGCTAGGATCCTGTGAACGAGAGAGTGAGAGAGATACATGCTAGGCTCCTTAGAGAGAGAGAGGGGGATTCTAGTCTCCTTTGAAAAAGATAGAGAGATTATAGGCTCCTTTGAGAGAAAGTGGAGAGATAGAGAGACAGAGAGTTGCTACGCTCCTTTGAGAGAGAGAGAAGCTAGACTTCGTAAACAGAGAGAGAGAGAAAGAGAAAGATGCTATAATTCTTGGAGAGAGAGAGAGAGATGCGTGGCTACTTTGAGAGAGAGAGAGGGACAGGGAGAGAGAGAGAGATCGTGGGATCCTTTGATAGAAAGCGGAGAGATACAAAGAGAGATGTATGCTATTCTACTTTAAGAGAGAGAGGACAGACAGAGAGGGATCATAGGCTCGATTGAGAGAGAGAGAGAAATATAGATGATATGCTCCTCGGAGAGAGAGTGAGAGAGAGAGAGAGAGGGAGAGAGAGGGAGAGAGCTGCGAGGCTCCCTTGAGAGAGAGAGACGGAGACATAAAGATTCTAGGCTCCTATGAGAGAAATAGAGATAGATAGAGAGACAAAGATATGCTGGGCTCCTTTGAGAGAGAGAGAGAGTTTCTAAGCATCTTAGAGAGAGACAGAGATAGAGACAGATGCTAGATTCCTTTGAGAGGGAGAGAGATAGATGCTTGTCTCCTTTGAGAGAGACAGCGAGAGAGCTCTGAGGCTCCTTTCTGAGAGAGAGAGAGATACTAGGCTCCCTTGAGAGAGAAAGAGATATGCTAGGCTCCTTTAGAGAAAGACGAGAGCTAGAGAGACAGAGAGATGCTGGGTTCCTTTTAGAGAAAGAGAGACAGTGAGAGAGGGATCAGAGGCTCCTTTGAGAGAGAGAGGGAGAGAGAGAGAATATATGCTCCTAGGTGAGAGAGAGAGAGACGGAGACAGAGATGCTTAGCTCCTTTGAGAAAGAGAGAGATGGTAATCTCCTTTGAGAGAAAGAGAGAGAGAGTTGCTCGGCTACTTTGTCAGAGAGGGAGGGCTGGTAGGCTGCTTTGAGAGAGAGAGTGAGTGATGCTACGATTCTTAGAGAGAGAAAGAGAGAGATGCTAGAATCCTTTGAATGAGACAGAGAGATATATTCTAGGATTCTTTGAGAGAGAGAAAGAGACTGAGAGAGACAGAGATAGAGAGAGATGCTAGGCTCATTTGAGACAGAGAGAGGAAGATAAAGTGAGAGATTCCAGGCTCCTTTGAGCGAAAGAGAGATATACAGAGAGATGGAGATGGTAGGCTCCTTCGACGGAGAGAGAGACAGACAGAGAGAGAGAGGGATCCTAGGCCCTCTGAGAGAGAGAGAGAGAGAGTGAGGGAGAGAATATATTCTCCTTGGAGAGAGAGAGGGAGAGAGAGAGAGAGAAAGAGAAAGAGTGAGGGAGAGAGATGTTTGGGTCCTTTTATAGAGAGAGTTATGCTAAGCCTTTTGAGAGAAAGAGAAAGAAATAGACAGAGAGAGAGATGCTAGGTTCCATTGAGAGAGACTGAGGGAGAGAGGAAAGAGAGAGATGCTAGGCGCCTGTGAACGACATAGTGAGAGAGATACATGCTAGGCTCCTTAGAGAGAGAGAGAGAGAGAGAGAGAGAGAGAGAGAGAGAGAGAGAGAGGCAGAGAGAGAAAGGGAGAGAGAGTTGTTTGGGTCCTTTTAGAGAGAGAGATATGATAAGCTTTATGAGAAAAAGAAAAAGAAAGAGACAGAGAGAGAGATGCTATTCTCCTATGAGGGAGACTGAGCGAGAGAGGAAAGAGAGAGATGCTTGGCTCCTGTGAACGAGAGAGTGAGACAGATACATGCTAGGCTCCTTAGAGAGAGGGAGAGGGAGAGAGGGATTCTAGTCTCCTTTGAGAATGAGGGAGAGATTCTAGGCTCCTTTGAGAGAAAGGGGAGACCTAGAGAGACAGAGAGTTGCTATTCCCCTTTGAGAGAGAGAGAGATGCTAGACTTCTTAGAAAGAGACAGAGAAAAAGAGAGAGATGCTAGAATACTTGGAGAGAGAGAGAGATATGCTATGCTCCTTTGAGAGAGAGAGGGAGAGGGAGAGAGAGAATGAGAGGGAGAGAGCGAGTGAGAGAGAGATGCTGGGATCCTTTGATAGAAAGTGGAGAGATACAAAGAGAGATGTATGCTATTCTACTTTAAGAGAGAGAGGACAGAGAGAGAGGGATCATAGGCTCGATTGAGAGAGAGAGAGAGAAACATAGACGATATGCTCCTTGGAGAGAGAGTGAGAGGGAGAGAGAGAGGGAGAGAGAGAGAGAGCTGCCAGGCTCCATTGAGAGAAAGAGATGGAGAGATAAAGATTGTAGGCTCTTATGAGAGAAATAGAGATAGATCGACAGAGATATGCTGGGCTCCTTTGAGTGAGAGAGAGAGTTTCTAAGCTTCTTAGAGAGCGACAGAGAAAGAGAGAGATGCTAGATTCCTTTGAGAGAGAGAGAGAGAGAGATGGATGCTTGTCTCCTTTGACAGAGACAGAGGGAGAGAGCTCTGAGGCTCATTTCTGAGAGAGAGAGATACTAGGCTCCTTTGGGAGCGAAAGAGATATGCTAGGCTCCTTTGAGGGAAAGAGGAGAGCTAGAGAGACAGAGAGATGCTGGGTTCCTTTTAGAGAAAGAGAGACAGTGAGAGAGGGATCAGAGGCTCCTTTGAGAGAGAGAGAGGGAGAGAGAGAATATATGCTCCTAGGTGAGAGAGAGAGAGATAGAGAGAGATGCTTAGCTCCTTTGAGAAAGAGAGAGACGGTAATCTCCTTTGTGAGATAGAGAGAGATAAATGCTAGGCCACTTTGTCAGAGAGGGCGGGATGGTAGGCTCTGTGAGAGAGAGAGTGAGTGATGCTTGGATTCGTAGAGAGAGAAAGGGAGAGATGCTGGAATCCTTTGATTGAGACAGAGAGATATATTGTAGGATTCTTTCAGGGAGAGAAAGAGACTAAGAGAGACAGAGATAGAGAGAGATGCTAGGCTCAACTGAGACAGAGAGAGGGAGGGAGAGGAAGAGATTCTAGGCTCCTTTGGGCGAAAGAGAGATGTACAGATACAAGGAGATGGCAGGCTCCTTTGACAGAGAGAGAGACAGACAGAGAGACAGAGCGATCCTAGGCCCTTTGAGAGAGAGAGAGAGAGTGAGGGAGAAAATATATTCTCTTTGGAGAGAGAGAGGGAGAGAGAGAGAGAGAGAGAAAGAGAGAGAGAGAAAGAGAGAGAGGGAGAGAGATGTTTGGGTCCATTTAGAGAGAGAGATATGCGAAGCTTTTTGAGAGAAAGACAAAGAAAGAGACAGAGAGAGAGATGCTAGGCTCCTTTGAGAGAGACTGAGGGAGAGAAGGAAGAGAGAGATGCTAGGATCCTGTGAACGAGAGAGTGAGAGAGATACATGCTAGGCTCCTTAGAGAGAGAGAGAGGGATTCTAGTCTCCTTTGAGAAAGATAGAGAGATTATAGGCTCCTTTGAGAGAAAGTGGAGAGATAGAGAGACAGAGAGTTGCTACGCTCCTTTGAGAGAGAGAGAAGCTAGACTTCGTAAACAGAGAGAGAGAGAAAGAGAAAGATGCTAGAATTCTTGAGAGAGAGAGAGAGAGATGCTTGGCTCCTTTGAGAGAGAGAGAGGGACAGGGAGAGGGAGAGAGAGATCGTGGGATCCTTTGATAGAAAGCGGAGAGATACAAAGAGAGATGTATGCTATTCTACTTTAAGAGAGAGAGGACAGACAGAGAGGGATCATAGGCTCGATTGAGAGAGAGAGAGAAATATAGATGATATGCTCCTCGGAGAGAGAGTGAAAGAGAGAGAGAGAGAGGGAGAGAGAGGGAGAGAGCTGCGAGGCTCCCTTGAGAGAGAGAGACGGAGACATAAAGATTCTAGGCTCCTATGAGAGAAATAGAGATAGATAGAGAGACAAAGATATGCTGGGCTCCTTTGAGAGAGAGATAGAATTTCTAAGCATCTTAGAGAGAGACAGAGATAGACAGATGCTAGATTCCTTTGAGAGGGAGAGAGATAGATGCTTGTCTCCTTTGAGAGAGACAGCGAGAGAGCTCTGAGGCTCCTTTCTGAGAGAGAGAGAGATACTAGGCTCCCTTGAGAGAGAAAGAGATATGCTAGGCTCCTTTAGAGAAAGACGAGAGAGATGCTGGGTTCCTTTTAGAGAAAGAGAGACAGTGAGAGAGGGATCAGAGGCTCCTTTGAGAGAGAGAGGGAGAGAGAGAGAATATATGCTCCTAGGTGAGAGAGAGAGAGACGGAGACAGAGATGCTTAGCTCCTTTGAGAAAGAGAGAGATGGTAATCTCCTTTGAGAGAAAGAGAGAGAGAGTTGCTCGGCTACTTTGTCAGAGAGGGAGGGCTGGTAGGCTGCTTTGAGAGAGAGAGTGAGTGATGCTAGGATTCTTAGAGAGAGAAAGAGAGAGATGCTAGAATCCTTTGAATGAGACAGAGAGATATATTCTAGGATTCTTTGAGAGAGAGAAAGAGACTGAGAGAGACAGAGATAGAGAGAGATGCTAGGCTCATTTGAGACAGAGAGAGGGAGGGATAGTGAGAGATTCCAGGCTCCTTTGAGCGAAAGAGAGATATACAGAGAGATGGAGATGGTAGGCTCCTTCGACGGAGAGAGAGACAGACAGAGAGAGAGAGGGATCCTAGGCCCTTTGAGAGAGAGAGAGAGAGTGAGGGAGAGAATATATTCTCCTTGGAGAGAGAGAGGGAGAGAGAGAGAGAGAAAGAGAAAGAGTGAGGGAGAGAGATGTTTGGGTCCTTTTAGAGAGAGCGATATGCTAAGCCTTTTGAGAGAAAGAGAAAGAAATAGACAGAGAGAGAGATGCTAGGTTCCATTGAGAGAGACTGAGGGAGAGAGGAAAGAGAGAGATGCTAGGCGCCTGTGAACGAGATAGTGAGAGAGATACATGCTAGGCTCCTTAGAGAGAGAGAGAGAGAGAGAGAGAGAGAGAGGCAGAGAGAGAGAGGGAGAGAGAGTTGTTTGGGTCCTTTTAGAGAGAGAGAGATGATAAGCTTTATGAGAAAAAGACAAAGAAAGAGACAGAGAGAGAGATGCTAGTCTCCTTTGAGGGAGACTGAGCGAGAGAGGAAAGAGAGAGATGCTAGGCTCCTGTGAACGAGAGCGTGAGACAGATACATGCTAGGCTCCTTAGAGAGAGGGAGAGAGAGAGAGGGATTCTAGTCTCCTTTGAGAATGAGGGAGAGATTCTAGGCTCCTTTGAGAGAAAGGGGAGACCTAGAGAGACAGAGAGTTGCTATTCCCCTTTGAGAGAGAGAGAGATGCTAGACTTCTTAGAAAGAGACAGAGAAAAAGAGAGAGATGCTAGAATACTTGGAGAGAGAGAGATATGCTATGCTCCTTTGAGAGAGAGAGGGAGAGGGAGAGAGAGAATGAGAGGGAGAGAGCGAGTGAGAGAGAGATGCTGGTATCCTTTGATAGAAAGTGGAGAGATACAAAGAGAGATGTATGCTATTCTACTTTAAGAGAGAGAGGACAGAGAGAGAGGGATCATAGGCTCGACTGAGAGAGAGAGAGAGAAATATAGACGATATGCTCCTTGGAGAGAGAGTGAGAGGGAGAGAGAGAGGGAGAGAGAGAGAGAGCTGCGAGGCTCCTTTGAGAGAGAGAGATGGAGAGATAAAGATTGTAGGCTCCTATGAGAGAAATAGAGATAGATAGACAGAGATATGCTGGGCTCCTTTGAGTGAGAGAGAGAGTTTCTAAGCTTCTTAGAGAGCGACAGAGAAAGAGAGAGATGCTAGATTCCTTTGAGAGAGAGAGAGAGAGAGATGGATGCTTGTCTCCTTTGACAGAGACAGAGGGAGAGAGCTCTGAGGCTCATTTCTGAGAGAGAGAGATACTAGGCTCCTTTGGGAGCGAAAGAGATATGCTAGGCTCCTTTGAGAGAAAGAGGAGAGCTAGAGAGACAGAGAGATGCTGGGTTCCTTTTAGAGAAAGAGAGACAGTGAGAGAGGGATCAGAGGCTCCTTTGAGAGAGAGAGAGGGAGAGAGAGAATATATGCTCCTAGGTGAGAGAGAGAGAGATAGAGAGAGATGCTTAGCTCCTTTGAGAAAGAGAGAGACGGTAATCTCCTTTGTGAGATAGAGAGAGATAAATGCTAGGCCACTTTGTCAGAGAGGGCGGGATGGTAGGCTCTGTGAGAGAGAGAGTGAGTGATGCTTGGATTCGTAGAGAGAGAAAGGGAGAGATGCTGGAATCCTTTGATTGAGACAGAGAGATATATTGTAGGATTCTTTCAGGGAGAGAAAGAGACTAAGAGAGACAGAGATAGAGAGAGATGCTAGGCTCAACTGAGACAGAGAGAGGGAGGGAGAGGAAGAGATTCTAGGCTCCTTTGGGCGAAAGAGAGATGTACAGATACAAGGAGATGGCAGGCTCATTTGACAGAGAGAGAGACAGACAGAGAGACAGAGCGATCCTAGGCCCTTTGAGAGAGAGAGAGAGAGTGAGGGAGAAAATATATTCTCTTTGGAGAGAGAGAGGGAGAGAGAGAGAGAGAGAGAAAGAGAGAGAGAGAAAGAGAGAGAGGGAGAGAGATGTTTGGGTCCATTTAGAGAGAGAGATATGCGAAGCTTTTTGAGAGAAAGACAAAGAAAGAGACAGAGAGAGAGATGCTAGGCTCCTTTGAGAGAGACTGAGGGAGAGAAGGAAGAGAGAGATGCTAGGATCCTGTGAACGAGAGAGTGAGAGAGATACATGCTAGGCTCCTTAGAGAGAGAGAGGGGGATTCTAGTCTCCTTTGAAAAAGATAGAGAGATTATAGGCTCCTTTGAGAGAAAGTGGAGAGATAGAGAGACAGAGAGTTGCTACGCTCCTTTGAGAGAGAGAGAAGCTAGACTTCGTAAACAGAGAGAGAGAGAAAGAGAAAGATGCTATAATTCTTGGAGAGAGAGAGAGAGATGCGTGGCTACTTTGAGAGAGAGAGAGGGACAGGGAGAGAGAGAGAGATCGTGGGATCCTTTGATAGAAAGCGGAGAGATACAAAGAGAGATGTATGCTATTCTACTTTAAGAGAGAGAGGACAGACAGAGAGGGATCATAGGCTCGATTGAGAGAGAGAGAGAAATATAGATGATATGCTCCTCGGAGAGAGATTGAGAGAGAGAAAGAGAGGGAGAGAGAGGGAGAGAGCTGCGAGGCTCCCTTGAGAGAGAGAGACGGAGACATAAAGATTCTAGGCTCCTATGAGAGAAATAGAGATAGATAGAGAGACAAAGATATGCTGGGCTCCTTTGAGAGAGAGATAGAGTTTCTAAGCATCTTAGAGAGAGACAGAGATAGAGACAGATGCTAGATTCCTTTGAGAGGGAGAGAGATAGATGCTTGTCTCCTTTGAGAGAGACAGCGAGAGAGCTCTGAGGCTCCTTTCTGAGAGAGAGAGAGATACTAGGCTCCCTTGAGTGAAAAAGAGATATGCTAGGCTCCTTTAGAGAAAGACGAGAGCTAGAGAGACAGAGAGATGCTGGGTTCCTTTTAGAGAAAGAGAGACAGTGAGAGAGGGATCAGAGGCTCCTTTGAGAGAGAGAGGGAGAGAGAGAGAATATATGCTCCTAGGTGAGAGAGAGAGAGAGACGGAGACAGAGATGCTTAGCTCCTTTGAGAAAGAGAGAGATGGTAATCTCCTTTGAGAGAAAGAGAGAGAGAGTTGCTCGGCTACTTTGTCAGAGAGGGAGGGCTGGTAGGCTGCTTTGAGAGAGAGAGTGAGTGATGCTAGGATTCTTAGAGAGAGAAAGAGAGAGATGCTAGAATCCTTTGAATGAGACAGAGAGATATATTCTAGGATTCTTTGAGAGAGAGAAAGAGACTGAGAGAGACAGAGATAGAGAGAGATGCTAGGCTCATTTGAGACAGAGAGAGGAAGAGAAAGTGAGAGATTCCAGGCTCCTTTGAGCGAAAGAGAGATATACAGAGAGATGGAGATGGTAGGCTCCTTCGACGGAGAGAGAGACAGACAGAGAGAGAGAGGGATCCTAGGCCCTCTGAGAGAGAGAGAGAGAGAGTGAGGGAGAGAATATATTCTCATTGGAGAGAGAGAGGGAGAGAGAGAGAGAGAAAGAGAAAGAGTGAGGGAGAGAGATGTTTGGGTCCTTTTATAGAGAGAGTTATGCTAAGCCTTTTGAGAGAAAGAGAAAGAAATAGACAGAGAGAGAGATGCTAGGTTCCATTGAGAGAGACTGAGGGAGAGAGGAAAGAGAGAGATGCTAGGCGCCTGTGAACGAGATAGTGAGAGAGATACATGCTAGGCTCCTTAGAGAGAGAGAGAGAGAGAGAGAGAGAAAGGCAGAGAGAGAGAGGGAAAGAGAGTTGTTTGGGTCCTTTTAGAGAGAGAGATATGATAAGCTTTATGAGAAAAAGAAAAAGAAAGAGACAGAGAGAGAGATGCTATTCTCCTATGAGGGAGACTGAGCGAGAGAGGAAAGAGAGAGATGCTAGGCTCCTGTGAACGAGAGAGTGAGACAGATACATGCTAGGCTCCTTAGAGAGAGGGAGAGGGAGAGAGGGATTCTAGTCTCCTTTGAGAATGAGGGAGAGATTCTAGGCTCCTTTGAGAGAAAGGGGAGACCTAGAGAGACAGAGAGTTGCTATTCCCCTTTGAGAGAGAGAGAGATGCTAGACTTCTTAGAAAGAGACAGAGAAAAAGAGAGAGATGCTAGAATACTTGGAGAGAGAGAGATATGCTATGCTCCTTTGAGAGAGAGAGGGAGAGGGAGAGAGAGAATGAGAGGGAGAGAGCGAGTGAGAGAGAGATGCTGGGATCCTTTGATAGAAAGTGGAGAGATACAAAGAGAGATGTATGCTATTCTACTTTAAGAGAGAGAGGACAGAGAGAGAGGGATCATAGGCTCGATTGAGAGAGAGAGAGAGAAACATAGACGATATGCTCCTTGGAGAGAGAGTGAGAGGGAGAGAGAGAGGGAGAGAGAGAGAGAGCTGCCAGGCTCCATTGAGAGAAAGAGATGGAGAGATAAAGATTGTAGGCTCTTATGAGAGAAATAGAGATAGATAGACAGAGATATGCTGGGCTCCTTTGAGTGAGAGAGAGAGTTTCTAAGCTTCTTAGAGAGCGACAGAGAAAGAGAGAGATGCTAGATTCCTTTGAGAGAGAGAGAGAGAGAGATGGATGCTTGTCTCCTTTGACAGAGACAGAGGGAGAGAGCTCTGAGGCTCATTTCTGAGAGAGAGAGATACTAGGCTCCTTTGGGAGCGAAAGAGATATGCTAGGCTCCTTTGAGGGAAAGAGGAGAGCTAGAGAGACAGAGAGATGCTGGGTTCCTTTTAGAGAAAGAGAGACAGTGAGAGAGGGATCAGAGGCTCCTTTGAGAGAGAGAGAGGGAGAGAGAGAATATATGCTCCTAGGTGAGAGAGAGAGAGATAGAGAGAGATGCTTAGCTCCTTTGAGAAAGAGAGAGACGGTAATCTCCTTTGTGAGATAGAGAGAGATAAATGCTAGGCCACTTTGTCAGAGAGGGCGGGATGGTAGGCTCTGTGAGAGAGAGAGTGAGTGATGCTTGGATTCGTAGAGAGAGAAAGGGAGAGATGCTGGAATCCTTTGATTGAGACAGAGAGATATATTGTAGGATTCTTTCAGGGAGAGAAAGAGACTAAGAGAGACAGAGATAGAGAGAGATGCTAGGCTCAACTGAGACAGAGAGAGGGAGGGAGAGGAAGAGATTCTAGGCTCCTTTGGGCGAAAGAGAGATGTACAGATACAAGGAGATGGCAGGCTCATTTGACAGAGAGAGAGACAGACAGAGAGACAGAGCGATCCTAGGCCCTTTGAGAGAGAGAGAGAGAGTGAGGGAGAAAATATATTCTCTTTGGAGAGAGAGAGGGAGAGAGAGAGAGAGAGAGAAAGAGAGAGAGAGAAAGAGAGAGAGGGAGAGAGATGTTTGGGTCCATTTAGAGAGAGAGATATGCGAAGCTTTTTGAGAGAAAGACAAAGAAAGAGACAGAGAGAGAGATGCTAGGCTCCTTTGAGAGAGACTGAGGGAGAGAAGGAAGAGAGAGATGCTAGGATCCTGTGAACGAGAGAGTGAGAGAGATACATGCTAGGCTCCTTAGAGAGAGAGAGGGGGATTCTAGTCTCCTTTGAAAAAGATAGAGAGATTATAGGCTCCTTTGAGAGAAAGTGGAGAGATAGAGAGACAGAGAGTTGCTACGCTCCTTTGAGAGAGAGAGAAGCTAGACTTCGTAAACAGAGAGAGAGAGAAAGAGAAAGATGCTATAATTCTTGGAGAGAGAGAGAGAGATGCGTGGCTACTTTGAGAGAGAGAGAGGGACAGGGAGAGAGAGAGAGATCGTGGGATCCTTTGATAGAAAGCGGAGAGATACAAAGAGAGATGTATGCTATTCTACTTTAAGAGAGAGAGGACAGACAGAGAGGGATCATAGGCTCGATTGAGAGAGAGAGAGAAATATAGATGATATGCTCCTCGGAGAGAGATTGAGAGAGAGAAAGAGAGGGAGAGAGAGGGAGAGAGCTGCGAGGCTCCCTTGAGAGAGAGAGACGGAGACATAAAGATTCTAGGCTCCTATGAGAGAAATAGAGATAGATAGAGAGACAAAGATATGCTGGGCTCCTTTGAGAGAGAGATAGAGTTTCTAAGCATCTTAGAGAGAGACAGAGATAGAGACAGATGCTAGATTCCTTTGAGAGGGAGAGAGATAGATGCTTGTCTCCTTTGAGAGAGACAGCGAGAGAGCTCTGAGGCTCCTTTCTGAGAGAGAGAGAGATACTAGGCTCCCTTGAGTGAAAAAGAGATATGCTAGGCTCCTTTAGAGAAAGACGAGAGCTAGAGAGACAGAGAGATGCTGGGTTCCTTTTAGAGAAAGAGAGACAGTGAGAGAGGGATCAGAGGCTCCTTTGAGAGAGAGAGGGAGAGAGAGAGAATATATGCTCCTAGGTGAGAGAGAGAGAGACGGAGACAGAGATGCTTAGCTCCTTTGAGAAAGAGAGAGATGGTAATCTCCTTTGAGAGAAAGAGAGAGAGAGTTGCTCGGCTACTTTGTCAGAGAGGGAGGGCTGGTAGGCTGCTTTGAGAGAGAGAGTGAGTGATGCTAGGATTCTTAGAGAGAGAAAGAGAGAGATGCTAGAATCCTTTGAATGAGACAGAGAGATATATTCTAGGATTCTTTGAGAGAGAGAAAGAGACTGAGAGAGACAGAGATAGAGAGAGATGCTAGGCTCATTTGAGACAGAGAGAGGAAGATAAAGTGAGAGATTCCAGGCTCCTTTGAGCGAAAGAGAGATATACAGAGAGATGGAGATGGTAGGCTCCTTCGACGGAGAGAGAGACAGACAGAGAGAGAGAGGGATCCTAGGCCCTCTGAGAGAGAGAGAGAGAGAGTGAGGGAGAGAATATATTCTCCTTGGAGAGAGAGAGGGAGAGAGAGAGAGAGAAAGAGAAAGAGTGAGGGAGAGAGATGTTTGGGTCCTTTTATAGAGAGAGTTATGCTAAGCCTTTTGAGAGAAAGAGAAAGAAATAGACAGAGAGAGAGATGCTAGGTTCCATTGAGAGAGACTGAGGGAGAGAGGAAAGAGAGAGATGCTAGGCGCCTGTGAACGACATAGTGAGAGAGATACATGCTAGGCTCCTTAGAGAGAGAGAGAGAGAGAGAGAGAGAGAGAGAGAGAGAGAGAGAGAGGCAGAGAGAGAAAGGGAGAGAGAGTTGTTTGGGTCCTTTTAGAGAGAGAGATATGATAAGCTTTATGAGAAAAAGAAAAAGAAAGAGACAGAGAGAGAGATGCTATTCTCCTATGAGGGAGACTGAGCGAGAGAGGAAAGAGAGAGATGCTTGGCTCCTGTGAACGAGAGAGTGAGACAGATACATGCTAGGCTCCTTAGAGAGAGGGAGAGGGAGAGAGGGATTCTAGTCTCCTTTGAGAATGAGGGAGAGATTCTAGGCTCCTTTGAGAGAAAGGGGAGACCTAGAGAGACAGAGAGTTGCTATTCCCCTTTGAGAGAGAGAGAGATGCTAGACTTCTTAGAAAGAGACAGAGAAAAAGAGAGAGATGCTAGAATACTTGGAGAGAGAGAGAGATATGCTATGCTCCTTTGAGAGAGAGAGGGAGAGGGAGAGAGAGAATGAGAGGGAGAGAGCGAGTGAGAGAGAGATGCTGGGATCCTTTGATAGAAAGTGGAGAGATACAAAGAGAGATGTATGCTATTCTACTTTAAGAGAGAGAGGACAGAGAGAGAGGGATCATAGGCTCGATTGAGAGAGAGAGAGAGAAACATAGACGATATGCTCCTTGGAGAGAGAGTGAGAGGGAGAGAGAGAGGGAGAGAGAGAGAGAGCTGCCAGGCTCCATTGAGAGAAAGAGATGGAGAGATAAAGATTGTAGGCTCTTATGAGAGAAATAGAGATAGATCGACAGAGATATGCTGGGCTCCTTTGAGTGAGAGAGAGAGTTTCTAAGCTTCTTAGAGAGCGACAGAGAAAGAGAGAGATGCTAGATTCCTTTGAGAGAGAGAGAGAGAGAGATGGATGCTTGTCTCCTTTGACAGAGACAGAGGGAGAGAGCTCTGAGGCTCATTTCTGAGAGAGAGAGATACTAGGCTCCTTTGGGAGCGAAAGAGATATGCTAGGCTCCTTTGAGGGAAAGAGGAGAGCTAGAGAGACAGAGAGATGCTGGGTTCCTTTTAGAGAAAGAGAGACAGTGAGAGAGGGATCAGAGGCTCCTTTGAGAGAGAGAGAGGGAGAGAGAGAATATATGCTCCTAGGTGAGAGAGAGAGAGATAGAGAGAGATGCTTAGCTCCTTTGAGAAAGAGAGAGACGGTAATCTCCTTTGTGAGATAGAGAGAGATAAATGCTAGGCCACTTTGTCAGAGAGGGCGGGATGGTAGGCTCTGTGAGAGAGAGAGTGAGTGATGCTTGGATTCGTAGAGAGAGAAAGGGAGAGATGCTGGAATCCTTTGATTGAGACAGAGAGATATATTGTAGGATTCTTTCAGGGAGAGAAAGAGACTAAGAGAGACAGAGATAGAGAGAGATGCTAGGCTCAACTGAGACAGAGAGAGGGAGGGAGAGGAAGAGATTCTAGGCTCCTTTGGGCGAAAGAGAGATGTACAGATACAAGGAGATGGCAGGCTCCTTTGACAGAGAGAGAGACAGACAGAGAGACAGAGCGATCCTAGGCCCTTTGAGAGAGAGAGAGAGAGTGAGGGAGAAAATATATTCTCTTTGGAGAGAGAGAGGGAGAGAGAGAGAGAGAGAGAAAGAGAGAGAGAGAAAGAGAGAGAGGGAGAGAGATGTTTGGGTCCATTTAGAGAGAGAGATATGCGAAGCTTTTTGAGAGAAAGACAAAGAAAGAGACAGAGAGAGAGATGCTAGGATCCTTTGAGAGAGACTGAGGGAGAGAAGGAAGAGAGAGATGCTAGGATCCTGTGAACGAGAGAGTGAGAGAGATACATGCTAGGCTCCTTAGAGAGAGAGGGGGGGATTCTAGTCTCCTTTGAGAAAGATAGAGAGATTATAGGCTCCTTTGAGAGAAAGTGGAGAGATAGAGAGACAGAGAGTTGCTACGCTCCTTTGAGAGAGAGAGAAGCTAGACTTCGTAAACAGAGAGAGAGAGAAAGAGAAAGATGCTATAATTCTTGGAGAGAGAGAGAGAGATGCTTGGCTCCTTTGAGAGAGAGAGAGGGACAGGGAGAGAGAGAGAGATCGTGGGATCCTTTGATAGAAAGCGGAGAGATACAAAGAGAGATGTATGCTATTCTACTTTAAGAGAGAGAGGACAGACAGAGAGGGATCATAGGCTCGATTGAGAGAGAGAGAGAAATATAGATGATATGCTCCTCGGAGAGAGAGTGAGAGAGAGAGAGAGAGGGAGAGAGAGGGAGAGAGCTGCGAGGCTCCCTTGAGAGAGAGAGACGGAGACATAAAGATTCTAGGCTCCTATGAGAGAAATAGAGATAGATAGAGAGACAAAGATATGCTGGGCTCCTTTGAGAGAGAGAGAGAGTTTCTAAGCATCTTAGAGAGAGACAGAGATAGAGACAGATGCTAGATTCCTTTGAGAGGGAGAGAGATAGATGCTTGTCTCCTTTGAGAGAGACAGCGAGAGAGCTCTGAGGCTCCTTTCTGAGAGAGAGAGAGATACTAGGCTCCCTTGAGAGAGAAAGAGATATGCTAGGCTCCTTTAGAGAAAGACGAGAGCTAGAGAGACAGAGAGATGCTGGGTTCCTTTTAGAGAAAGAGAGACAGTGAGAGAGGGATCAGAGGCTCCTTTGAGAGAGAGAGGGAGAGAGAGAGAATATATGCTCCTAGGTGAGAGAGAGAGAGACGGAGACAGAGATGCTTAGCTCCTTTGAGAAAGAGAGAGATGGTAATCTCCTTTGAGAGAAAGAGAGAGAGAGTTGCTCGGCTACTTTGTCAGAGAGGGAGGGCTGGTAGGCTGCTTTGAGAGAGAGAGTGAGTGATGCTAGGATTCTTAGAGAGAGAAAGAGAGAGATGCTAGAATCCTTTGAATGAGACAGAGAGATATATTCTAGGATTCTTTGAGAGAGAGAAAGAGACTGAGAGAGACAGAGATAGAGAGAGATGCTAGGCTCATTTGAGACAGAGAGAGGAAGATAAAGTGAGAGATTCCAGGCTCCTTTGAGCGAAAGAGAGATATACAGAGAGATGGAGATGGTAGGCTCCTTCGACGGAGAGAGAGACAGACAGAGAGAGAGAGGGATCCTAGGCCCTCTGAGAGAGAGAGAGAGAGAGTGAGGGAGAGAATATATTCTCATTGGAGAGAGAGAGGGAGAGAGAGAGAGAAAGAGAAAGAGTGAGGGAGAGAGATGTTTGGGTCCTTTTATAGAGAGAGTTATGCTAAGCCTTTTGAGAGAAAGAGAAAGAAATAGACAGAGAGAGAGATGCTAGGTTCCATTGAGAGAGACTGAGGGAGAGAGGAAAGAGAGAGATGCTAGGCGCCTGTGAACAAGATAGTGAGAGAGATACATGCTAGGCTCCTTAGAGAGAGAGAGAGAGAGAGAGAGAGAGAGAGAGAGAGAGGCAGAGAGAGAAAGGGAGAGAGAGTTGTTTGGGTCCTTTTAGAGAGAGAGATATGATAAGCTTTATGAGAAAAAGAAAAAGAAAGAGACAGAGAGAGAGATGCTATTCTCCTATGAGGGAGACTGAGCGAGAGAGGAAAGAGAGAGATGCTTGGCTCCTGTGAACGAGAGAGTGAGACAGATACATGCTAGGCTCCTTAGAGAGAGGGAGAGGGAGAGAGGGATTCTAGTCTCCTTTGAGAATGAGGGAGAGATTCTAGGCTCCTTTGAGAGAAAGGGGAGACCTAGAGAGACAGAGAGTTGCTATTCCCCTTTGAGAGAGAGAGAGATGCTAGACTTCTTAGAAAGAGACAGAGAAAAAGAGAGAGATGCTAGAATACTTGGAGAGAGAGAGAGATATGCTATGCTCCTTTGAGAGAGAGAGGGAGAGGGAGAGAGAGAATGAGAGGGAGAGAGCGAGTGAGAGAGAGATGCTGGGATCCTTTGATAGAAAGTGGAGAGATACAAAGAGAGATGTATGCTATTCTACTTTAAGAGAGAGAGGACAGAGAGAGAGGGATCATAGGCTCGATTGAGAGAGAGAGAGAGAAACATAGACGATATGCTCCTTGGAGAGAGAGTGAGAGGGAGAGAGAGAGGGAGAGAGAGAGAGAGCTGCCAGGCTCCATTGAGAGAAAGAGATGGAGAGATAAAGATTGTAGGCTCTTATGAGAGAAATAGAGATAGATCGACAGAGATATGCTGGGCTCCTTTGAGTGAGAGAGAGAGTTTCTAAGCTTCTTAGAGAGCGACAGAGAAAGAGAGAGATGCTAGATTCCTTTGAGAGAGAGAGAGAGAGAGATGGATGCTTGTCTCCTTTGACAGAGACAGAGGGAGAGAGCTCTGAGGCTCATTTCTGAGAGAGAGAGATACTAGGCTCCTTTGGGAGCGAAAGAGATATGCTAGGCTCCTTTGAGGGAAAGAGGAGAGCTAGAGAGACAGAGAGATGCTGGGTTCCTTTTAGAGAAAGAGAGACAGTGAGAGAGGGATCAGAGGCTCCTTTGAGAGAGAGAGAGGGAGAGAGAGAATATATGCTCCTAGGTGAGAGAGAGAGAGATAGAGAGAGATGCTTAGCTCCTTTGAGAAAGAGTGAGACGGTAATCTCCTTTGTGAGATAGAGAGAGATAAATGCTAGGCCACTTTGTCAGAGAGGGCGGGATGGTAGGCTCTGTGAGAGAGAGAGTGAGTGATGCTTGGATTCGTAGAGAGAGAAAGGGAGAGATGCTGGAATCCTTTGATTGAGACAGAGAGATATATTGTAGGATTCTTTCAGGGAGAGAAAGAGACTAAGAGAGACAGAGATAGAGAGAGATGCTAGGCTCAACTGAGACAGAGAGAGGGAGGGAGAGGAAGAGATTCTAGGCTCCTTTGGGCGAAAGAGAGATGTACAGATACAAGGAGATGGCAGGCTCCTTTGACAGAGAGAGAGACAGACAGAGAGACAGAGCGATCCTAGGCCCTTTGAGAGAGAGAGAGAGAGTGAGGGAGAAAATATATTCTCTTTGGAGAGAGAGAGGGAGAGAGAGAGAGAGAGAGAAAGAGAGAGAGAGAAAGAGAGAGAGGGAGAGAGATGTTTGGGTCCATTTAGAGAGAGAGATATGCGAAGCTTTTTGAGAGAAAGACAAAGAAAGAGACAGAGAGAGAGATGCTAGGATCCTTTGAGAGAGACTGAGGGAGAGAAGGAAGAGAGAGATGCTAGGATCCTGTGAACGAGAGAGTGAGAGAGATACATGCTAGGCTCCTTAGAGAGAGAGGGGGGGATTCTAGTCTCCTTTGAGAAAGATAGAGAGATTATAGGCTCCTTTGAGAGAAAGTGGAGAGATAGAGAGACAGAGAGTTGCTACGCTCCTTTGAGAGAGAGAGAAGCTAGACTTCGTAAACAGAGAGAGAGAGAAAGAGAAAGATGCTATAATTCTTGGAGAGAGAGAGAGAGATGCTTGGCTCCTTTGAGAGAGAGAGAGAGGGACAGGGAGAGAGAGAGAGATCGTGGGATCCTTTGATAGAAAGCGGAGAGATACAAAGAGAGATGTATGCTATTCTACTTTAAGAGAGAGAGGACAGACAGAGAGGGATCATAGGCTCGATTGAGAGAGAGAGAGAAATATAGATGATATGCTCCTCGGAGAGAGAGTGAGAGAGAGAGAGAGAGGGAGAGAGAGGGAGAGAGCTGCGAGGCTCCCTTGAGAGAGAGAGACGGAGACATAAAGATTGTAGGCTCCTATGAGAGAAATAGAGATAGATAGAGAGACAAAGATATGCTGGGCTCCTTTGAGAGAGAGAGACAGTTTCTAAGCATCTTAGAGAGAGACAGAGATAGAGACAGATGCTAGATTCCTTTGAGAGGGAGAGAGATAGATGCTTGTCTCCTTTGAGAGAGACAGCGAGAGAGCTCTGAGGCTCCTTTCTGAGAGAGAGAGAGATACTAGGCTCCCTTGAGAGAGAAAGAGATATGCTAGGCTCCTTTAGAGAAAGACGAGAGCTAGAGAGACAGAGAGATGCTGGGTTCCTTTTAGAGAAAGAGAGACAGTGAGAGAGGGATCAGAGGCTCCTTTGAGAGAGAGAGGGAGAGAGAGAGAATATATGCTCCTAGGTGAGAGAGAGAGAGACGGAGACAGAGATGCTTAGCTCCTTTGAGAAAGAGAGAGATGGTAATCTCCTTTGAGAGAAAGAGAGAGAGAGTTGCTCGGCTACTTTGTCAGAGAGGGAGGGCTGGTAGGCTGCTTTGAGAGAGAGAGTGAGTGATGCTAGGATTCTTAGAGAGAGAAAGAGAGAGATGCTAGAATCCTTTGAATGAGACAGAGAGATATATTCTAGGATTCTTTGAGAGAGAGAAAGAGACTGAGAGAGACAGAGATAGAGAGAGATGCTAGGCTCATTTGAGACAGAGAGAGGAAGAGAAAGTGAGAGATTCCAGGCTCCTTTGAGCGAAAGAGAGATATACAGAGAGATGGAGATGGTAGGCTCCTTCGACGGAGAGAGAGACAGACAGAGAGAGAGAGGGATCCTAGGCCCTGTGAGAGAGAGAGAGAGAGAGTGAGGGAGAGAATATATTCTCCTTGGAGAGAGAGAGGGAGAGAGAGAGAGAGAAAGAGAAAGAGTGAGGGAGAGAGATGTTTGGGTCCTTTTATAGAGAGAGTTATGCTAAGCCTTTTGAGAGAAAGAGAAAGAAATAGACAGAGAGAGAGATGCTAGGTTCCATTGAGAGAGACTGAGGGAGAGAGGAAAGAGAGAGATGCTAGGCGCCTGTGAACGAGATAGTGAGAGAGATACATGCTAGGCTCCTTAGAGAGAGAGAGAGAGAGAGAGAGAGAGAGAGAGAGAGGCAGAGAGAGAAAGGGAGAGAGAGTTGTTTGGGTCCTTTTAGAGAGAGAGATATGATAAGCTTTATGAGAAAAAGAAAAAGAAAGAGACAGAGAGAGAGATGCTATTCTCCTATGAGGGAGACTGAGCGAGAGAGGAAAGAGAGAGATGCTTGGCTCCTGTGAACGAGAGAGTGAGACAGATACATGCTAGGCTCCTTAGAGAGAGGGAGAGGGAGAGAGGGATTCTAGTCTCCTTTGAGAATGAGGGAGAGATTCTAGGCTCCTTTGAGAGAAAGGGGAGACCTAGAGAGACAGAGAGTTGCTATTCCCCTTTGAGAGAGAGAGAGATGCTAGACTTCTTAGAAAGAGACAGAGAAAAAGAGAGAGATGCTAGAATACTTGGAGAGAGAGAGAGATATGCTATGCTCCTTTGAGAGAGAGAGGGAGAGGGAGAGAGAGAATGAGAGGGAGAGAGCGAGTGAGAGAGAGATGCAGGGATCCTTTGATAGAAAGTGGAGAGATACAAAGAGAGATGTATGCTATTCTACTTTAAGAGAGAGAGGACAGAGAGAGAGGGATCATAGGCTCGATTGAGAGAGAGAGAGAGAAATATAGACGATATGCTCCTTGGAGAGAGAGTGAGAGGGAGAGAGAGAGGGAGAGAGAGAGAGAGCTGCGAGGCTCCTTTGAGAGAGAGAGATGGAGAGATAAAGATTGTAGGCTCCTATGAGAGAAATAGAGATAGATAGACAGAGATATGCTGGGCTCCTTTGAGTGAGAGAGAGAGTTTCTAAGCTTCTTAGAGAGCGACAGAGAAAGAGAGAGATGCTAGATTCCTTTGAGAGAGAGAGAGAGAGAGATGGATGCTTGTCTCCTTTGACAGAGATAGAGGGAGAGAGCTCTGAGGCTCATTTCTGAGAGAGAGAGATACTAGGCTCCTTTGGGAGCGAAAGAGATATGCTAGGCTCCTTTGAGGGAAAGAGGAGAGCTAGAGAGACAGAGAGATGCTGGGTTCCTTTTAGAGAAAGAGAGACAGTGAGAGAGGGATCAGAGGCTCCTTTGAGAGAGAGAGAGGGAGAGAGAGAATATATGCTCCTAGGTGAGAGAGAGAGAGATAGAGAGAGATGCTTAGCTCCTTTGAGAAAGAGAGAGACGGTAATCTCCTTTGTGAGATAGAGAGAGATAAATGCTAGGCCACTTTGTCAGAGAGGGCGGGATGGTAGGCTCTGTGAGAGAGAGAGTGAGTGATGCTTGGATTCGTAGAGAGAGAAAGGGAGAGATGCTGGAATCCTTTGATTGAGACAGAGAGATATATTGTAGGATTCTTTCAGGGAGAGAAAGAGACTAAGAGAGACAGAGATAGAGAGAGATGCTAGGCTCAACTGAGACAGAGAGAGGGAGGGAGAGGAAGAGATTCTAGGCTCCTTTGGGCGAAAGAGAGATGTACAGATACAAGGAGATGGCAGGCTCCTTTGACAGAGAGAGAGACAGACAGAGAGACAGAGCGATCCTAGGCCCTTTGAGAGAGAGAGAGAGAGTGAGGGAGAAAATATATTCTCTTTGGAGAGAGAGAGGGAGAGAGAGAGAGAGAGAGAAAGAGAGAGAGAGAAAGAGAGAGAGGGAGAGAGATG
The DNA here is from genome assembly GCF_030020395.1 of Manis pentadactyla. NCBI lineage: Eukaryota > Metazoa > Chordata > Mammalia > Pholidota > Manidae > Manis > Manis pentadactyla. The sequence continues at coordinate 30,171 of NW_026644902.1, read as the reverse complement.
TTTGGGTCCATTTAGAGAGAGAGATATGCGAAGCTTTTTGAGAGAAAGACAAAGAAAGAGACAGAGAGAGAGATGCTAGGATCCTTTGAGAGAGACTGAGGGAGAGAAGGAAGAGAGAGATGCTAGGATCCTGTGAACGAGAGAGTGAGAGAGATACATGCTAGGCTCCTTAGAGAGAGAGGGGGGGATTCTAGTCTCCTTTGAGAAAGATAGAGAGATTATAGGCTCCTTTGAGAGAAAGTGGAGAGATAGAGAGACAGAGAGTTGCTACGCTCCTTTGAGAGAGAGAGAAGCTAGACTTCGTAAACAGAGAGAGAGAGAAAGAGAAAGATGCTATAATTCTTGGAGAGAGAGAGAGAGATGCTTGGCTCCTTTGAGAGAGAGAGAGAGGGACAGGGAGAGAGAGAGAGATCGTGGGATCCTTTGATAGAAAGCGGAGAGATACAAAGAGAGATGTATGCTATTCTACTTTAAGAGAGAGAGGACAGACAGAGAGGGATCATAGGCTCGATTGAGAGAGAGAGAGAAATATAGATGATATGCTCCTCGGAGAGAGAGTGAGAGAGAGAGAGAGAGGGAGAGAGAGGGAGAGAGCTGCGAGGCTCCCTTGAGAGAGAGAGACGGAGACATAAAGATTGTAGGCTCCTATGAGAGAAATAGAGATAGATAGAGAGACAAAGATATGCTGGGCTCCTTTGAGAGAGAGAGAGAGTTTCTAAGCATCTTAGAGAGAGACAGAGATAGAGACAGATGCTAGATTCCTTTGAGAGGGAGAGAGATAGATGCTTGTCTCCTTTGAGAGAGACAGCGAGAGAGCTCTGAGGCTCCTTTCTGAGAGAGAGAGAGATACTAGGCTCCCTTGAGAGAGAAAGAGATATGCTAGGCTCCTTTAGAGAAAGACGAGAGCTAGAGAGACAGAGAGATGCTGGGTTCCTTTTAGAGAAAGAGAGACAGTGAGAGAGGGATCAGAGGCTCCTTTGAGAGAGAGAGGGAGAGAGAGAGAATATATGCTCCTAGGTGAGAGAGAGAGAGACGGAGACAGAGATGCTTAGCTCCTTTGAGAAAGAGAGAGATGGTAATCTCCTTTGAGAGAAAGAGAGAGAGAGTTGCTCGGCTACTTTGTCAGAGAGGGAGGGCTGGTAGGCTGCTTTGAGAGAGAGAGTGAGTGATGCTAGGATTCTTAGAGAGAGAAAGAGAGAGATGCTAGAATCCTTTGAATGAGACAGAGAGATATATTCTAGGATTCTTTGAGAGAGAGAAAGAGACTGAGAGAGACAGAGATAGAGAGAGATGCTAGGCTCATTTGAGACAGAGAGAGGAAGAGAAAGTGAGAGATTCCAGGCTCCTTTGAGCGAAAGAGAGATATACAGAGAGATGGAGATGGTAGGCTCCTTCGACGGAGAGAGAGACAGACAGAGAGAGAGAGGGATCCTAGGCCCTGTGAGAGAGAGAGAGAGAGAGTGAGGGAGAGAATATATTCTCCTTGGAGAGAGAGAGGGAGAGAGAGAGAGAGAAAGAGAAAGAGTGAGGGAGAGAGATGTTTGGGTCCTTTTATAGAGAGAGTTATGCTAAGCCTTTTGAGAGAAAGAGAAAGAAATAGACAGAGAGAGAGATGCTAGGTTCCATTGAGAGAGACTGAGGGAGAGAGGAAAGAGAGAGATGCTAGGCGCCTGTGAACGAGATAGTGAGAGAGATACATGCTAGGCTCCTTAGAGAGAGAGAGAGAGAGAGAGAGAGAGAGAGAGAGGCAGAGAGAGAAAGGGAGAGAGAGTTGTTTGGGTCCTTTTAGAGAGAGAGATATGATAAGCTTTATGAGAAAAAGAAAAAGAAAGAGACAGAGAGAGAGATGCTATTCTCCTATGAGGGAGACTGAGCGAGAGAGGAAAGAGAGAGATGCTTGGCTCCTGTTAACGAGAGAGTGAGACAGATACATGCTAGGCTCCTTAGAGAGAGGGAGAGGGAGAGAGGGATTCTAGTCTCCTTTGAGAATGAGGGAGAGATTCTAGGCTCCTTTGAGAGAAAGGGGAGACCTAGAGAGACAGAGAGTTGCTATTCCCCTTTGAGAGAGAGAGAGATGCTAGACTTCTTAGAAAGAGACAGAGAAAAAGAGAGAGATGCTAGAATACTTGGAGAGAGAGAGAGATATGCTATGCTCCTTTGAGAGAGAGAGGGAGAGGGAGAGAGAGAATGAGAGGGAGAGAGCGAGTGAGAGAGAGATGCAGGGATCCTTTGATAGAAAGTGGAGAGATACAAAGAGAGATGTATGCTATTCTACTTTAAGAGAGAGAGGACAGAGAGAGAGGGATCATAGGCTCGATTGAGAGAGAGAGAGAGAAATATAGACGATATGCTCCTTGGAGAGAGAGTGAGAGGGAGAGAGAGAGGGAGAGAGAGAGAGAGCTGCGAGGCTCCTTTGAGAGAGAGAGATGGAGAGATAAAGATTGTAGGCTCCTATGAGAGAAATAGAGATAGATAGACAGAGATATGCTGGGCTCCTTTGAGTGAGAGAGAGAGTTTCTAAGCTTCTTAGAGAGCGACAGAGAAAGAGAGAGATGCTAGATTCCTTTGAGAGAGAGAGAGAGAGAGATGGATGCTTGTCTCCTTTGACAGAGATAGAGGGAGAGAGCTCTGAGGCTCATTTCTGAGAGAGAGAGATACTAGGCTCCTTTGGGAGCGAAAGAGATATGCTAGGCTCCTTTGAGGGAAAGAGGAGAGCTAGAGAGACAGAGAGATGCTGGGTTCCTTTTAGAGAAAGAGAGACAGTGAGAGAGGGATCAGAGGCTCCTTTGAGAGAGAGAGAGGGAGAGAGAGAATATATGCTCCTAGGTGAGAGAGAGAGAGATAGAGAGAGATGCTTAGCTCCTTTGAGAAAGAGAGAGACGGTAATCTCCTTTGTGAGATAGAGAGAGATAAATGCTAGGCCACTTTGTCAGAGAGGGCGGGATGGTAGGCTCTGTGAGAGAGAGAGTGAGTGATGCTTGGATTCGTAGAGAGAGAAAGGGAGAGATGCTGGAATCCTTTGATTGAGACAGAGAGATATATTGTAGGATTCTTTCAGGGAGAGAAAGAGACTAAGAGAGACAGAGATAGAGAGAGATGCTAGGCTCAACTGAGACAGAGAGAGGGAGGGAGAGGAAGAGATTCTAGGCTCCTTTGGGCGAAAGAGAGATGTACAGATACAAGGAGATGGCAGGCTCCTTTGACAGAGAGAGAGACAGACAGAGAGACAGAGCGATCCTAGGCCCTTTGAGAGAGAGAGAGAGAGTGAGGGAGAAAATATATTCTCTTTGGAGAGAGAGAGGGAGAGAGAGAGAGAGAGAGAAAGAGAGAGAGAGAAAGAGAGAGAGGGAGAGAGATGTTTGGGTCCATTTAGAGAGAGAGATATGCGAAGCTTTTTGAGAGAAAGACAAAGAAAGAGACAGAGAGAGAGATGCTAGGATCCTTTGAGAGAGACTGAGGGAGAGAAGGAAGAGAGAGATGCTAGGATCCTGTGAACGAGAGAGTGAGAGAGATACATGCTAGGCTCCTTAGAGAGAGAGGGGGGGATTCTAGTCTCCTTTGAGAAAGATAGAGAGATTATAGGCTCCTTTGAGAGAAAGTGGAGAGATAGAGAGACAGAGAGTTGCTACGCTCCTTTGAGAGAGAGAGAAGCTAGACTTCGTAAACAGAGAGAGAGAGAAAGAGAAAGATGCTATAATTCTTGGAGAGAGAGAGAGAGATGCTTGGCTCCTTTGAGAGAGAGAGAGAGGGACAGGGAGAGAGAGAGAGATCGTGGGATCCTTTGATAGAAAGCGGAGAGATACAAAGAGAGATGTATGCTATTCTACTTTAAGAGAGAGAGGACAGACAGAGAGGGATCATAGGCTCGATTGAGAGAGAGAGAGAAATATAGATGATATGCTCCTCGGAGAGAGAGTGAGAGAGAGAGAGAGAGGGAGAGAGAGGGAGAGAGCTGCGAGGCTCCCTTGAGAGAGAGAGACGGAGACATAAAGATTGTAGGCTCCTATGAGAGAAATAGAGATAGATAGAGAGACAAAGATATGCTGGGCTCCTTTGAGAGAGAGAGACAGTTTCTAAGCATCTTAGAGAGAGACAGAGATAGAGACAGATGCTAGATTCCTTTGAGAGGGAGAGAGATAGATGCTTGTCTCCTTTGAGAGAGACAGCGAGAGAGCTCTGAGGCTCCTTTCTGAGAGAGAGAGAGATACTAGGCTCCCTTGAGAGAGAAAGAGATATGCTAGGCTCCTTTAGAGAAAGACGAGAGCTAGAGAGACAGAGAGATGCTGGGTTCCTTTTAGAGAAAGAGAGACAGTGAGAGAGGGATCAGAGGCTCCTTTGAGAGAGAGAGGGAGAGAGAGAGAATATATGCTCCTAGGTGAGAGAGAGAGAGACGGAGACAGAGATGCTTAGCTCCTTTGAGAAAGAGAGAGATGGTAATCTCCTTTGAGAGAAAGAGAGAGAGAGTTGCTCGGCTACTTTGTCAGAGAGGGAGGGCTGGTAGGCTGCTTTGAGAGAGAGAGTGAGTGATGCTAGGATTCTTAGAGAGAGAAAGAGAGAGATGCTAGAATCCTTTGAATGAGACAGAGAGATATATTCTAGGATTCTTTGAGAGAGAGAAAGAGACTGAGAGAGACAGAGATAGAGAGAGATGCTAGGCTCATTTGAGACAGAGAGAGGAAGAGAAAGTGAGAGATTCCAGGCTCCTTTGAGCGAAAGAGAGATATACAGAGAGATGGAGATGGTAGGCTCCTTCGACGGAGAGAGAGACAGACAGAGAGAGAGAGGGATCCTAGGCCCTCTGAGAGAGAGAGAGAGAGAGTGAGGGAGAGAATATATTCTCCTTGGAGAGAGAGAGGGAGAGAGAGAGAGAGAAAGAGAAAGAGTGAGGGAGAGAGATGTTTGGGTCCTTTTATAGAGAGAGTTATGCTAAGCCTTTTGAGAGAAAGAGAAAGAAATAGACAGAGAGAGAGATGCTAGGTTCCATTGAGAGAGACTGAGGGAGAGAGGAAAGAGAGAGATGCTAGGCGCCTGTGAACGAGATAGTGAGAGAGATACATGCTAGGCTCCTTAGAGAGAGAGAGAGAGAGAGAGAGAGAGAGAGAGAGGCAGAGAGAGAAAGGGAGAGAGAGTTGTTTGGGTCCTTTTAGAGAGAGAGATATGATAAGCTTTATGAGAAAAAGAAAAAGAAAGAGACAGAGAGAGAGATGCTATTCTCCTATGAGGGAGACTGAGCGAGAGAGGAAAGAGAGAGATGCTTGGCTCCTGTTAACGAGAGAGTGAGACAGATACATGCTAGGCTCCTTAGAGAGAGGGAGAGGGAGAGAGGGATTCTAGTCTCCTTTGAGAATGAGGGAGAGATTCTAGGCTCCTTTGAGAGAAAGGGGAGACCTAGAGAGACAGAGAGTTGCTATTCCCCTTTGAGAGAGAGAGAGATGCTAGACTTCTTAGAAAGAGACAGAGAAAAAGAGAGAGATGCTAGAATACTTGGAGAGAGAGAGAGATATGCTATGCTCCTTTGAGAGAGAGAGGGAGAGGGAGAGAGAGAATGAGAGGGAGAGAGCGAGTGAGAGAGAGATGCAGGGATCCTTTGATAGAAAGTGGAGAGATACAAAGAGAGATGTATGCTATTCTACTTTAAGAGAGAGAGGACAGAGAGAGAGGGATCATAGGCTCGATTGAGAGAGAGAGAGAGAAATATAGACGATATGCTCCTTGGAGAGAGAGTGAGAGGGAGAGAGAGAGGGAGAGAGAGAGAGAGCTGCGAGGCTCCTTTGAGAGAGAGAGATGGAGAGATAAAGATTGTAGGCTCCTATGAGAGAAATAGAGATAGATAGACAGAGATATGCTGGGCTCCTTTGAGTGAGAGAGAGAGTTTCTAAGCTTCTTAGAGAGCGACAGAGAAAGAGAGAGATGCTAGATTCCTTTGAGAGAGAGAGAGAGAGAGATGGATGCTTGTCTCCTTTGACAGAGATAGAGGGAGAGAGCTCTGAGGCTCATTTCTGAGAGAGAGAGATACTAGGCTCCTTTGGGAGCGAAAGAGATATGCTAGGCTCCTTTGAGGGAAAGAGGAGAGCTAGAGAGACAGAGAGATGCTGGGTTCCTTTTAGAGAAAGAGAGACAGTGAGAGAGGGATCAGAGGCTCCTTTGAGAGAGAGAGAGGGAGAGAGAGAATATATGTTCCTAGGTGAGAGAGAGAGAGATAGAGAGAGATGCTTAGCTCCTTTGAGAAAGAGAGAGACGGTAATCTCCTTTGTGAGATAGAGATAAATGCTAGGCCACTTTGTCAGAGAGGGCGGGATGGTAGGCTCTGTGAGAGAGAGAGTGAGTGATGCTTGGATTCGTAGAGAGAGAAAGGGAGAGATGCTGGAATCCTTTGATTGAGACAGAGAGATATATTGTAGGATTCTTTCAGGGAGAGAAAGAGACTAAGAGAGACAGAGATAGAGAGAGATGCTAGGCTCAACTGAGACAGAGAGAGGGAGGGAGAGGAAGAGATTCTAGGCTCCTTTGGGCGAAAGAGAGATGTACAGATACAAGGAGATGCTAGGCTCCTTTGACAGAGAGAGAGACAGACAGAGAGACATAGCGATCCTAGGCCCTTTGAGAGAGAGAGAGAGAGTGAGGGAGAAAATATATTCTCTTTGGAGAGAGAGAGGGAGAGAGAGAGAGAGAGAGAAAGAGAGAGAGAGAAAGAGAGAGAGGGAGAGAGATGTTTGGGTCCATTTAGAGAGAGAGATATGCGAAGCTTTTTGAGAGAAAGACAAAGAAAGAGACAGAGAGAGATATGCTAGGCTCCTTTGAGAGAGACTGAGGGAGAGAAGGAAGAGAGAGATGCTAGGATCCTGTGAACGAGAGAGTGAGAGAGATACATGCTAGGCTCCTTAGAGAGAGAGAGAGGGATTCTAGTCTCCTTTGAGAAAGATAGAGAGATTATAGGCTCCTTTGAGAGAAAGTGGAGAGATAGAGAGACAGAGAGTTGCTACGCTCCTTTGAGAGAGAGAGAAGCTAGACTTCGTAAACAGAGAGAGAGAGAAAGAGAAAGATGCTAGAATTCTTGGAGAGAGAGAGAGATGCTTGGCTCCTTTGAGAGAGAGAGAGGGACAGGGAGAGGGAGAGAGAGATCGTGGGATCCTTTGATAGAAAGCGGAGAGATACAAAGAGAGATGTATGCTATTCTACTTTAAGAGAGAGAGGACAGACAGAGAGGGATCATAGGCTCGATTGAGAGAGAGAGAGAAATATAGATGATATGCTCCTCGGAGAGAGAGTGAAAGAGAGAGAGAGGGAGAGAGAGGGAGAGAGCTGCGAGGCTCCCTTGAGAGAGAGAGACGGAGACATAAAGATTCTAGGCTCCTATGAGAGAAATAGAGATAGATAGAGAGACAAAGATATGCTGGGCTCCTTTGAGAGAGAGATAGAGTTTCTAAGCATCTTAGAGAGAGACAGAGATAGAGACAGATGCTAGATTCCTTTGAGAGGGAGAGAGATAGATGCTTGTCTCCTTTGAGAGAGACAGCGAGAGAGCTCTGAGGCTCCTTTCTGAGAGAGAGAGAGATACTCGGCTCCCTTGAGAGAGAAAGAGATATACTAGGCTCCTTTAGAGAAAGACGAGAGCTAGAGAGACAGAGAGATGCTGGGTTCTTTTTAGAGAAAGAGAGACAGTGAGAGAGGGATCAGAGGCTCCTTTGAGAGAGAGAGGGAGAGAAAGAGAATATATGCTCCTAGGTGAGAGAGAGAGAGACGGAGACAGAGATGCTTAGCTCCTTTGAGAAAGAGAGAGATGGTAATCTCCTTTGAGAGAAAGAGAGAGAGAGTTGTTCGGCTACTTTGTCAGAGAGGGAGGGCTGGTAGGCTGCTTTGAGAAAGAGAGTGAGTGATGCTAGGATTCTTAGAGAGAGAAAGAGAGAGATGCTAGAATCCTTTGAATGAGACAGAGAGATATATTCTAGGATTCTTTGAGAGAGATAAAGAGACTGAGAGAGACAGAGATAGAGAGAGATGCTAGGCTCATTTGAGACAGAGGGAGGGAGGGATAGTGAGAGATTCCAGGCTCCTTTGAGCGAAAGAGAGATATACAGAGAGATGGAGATGGTAGGCTCCTTCGACGGAGAGAGAGACAGACAGAGAGAGAGAGGGATCCTAGGCCCTTTGAGAGAGAGAGAGAGAGTGAGGGAGAGAATATATTCTCCTTGGAGAGAGAGAGGGAGAGAGAGAGAGAGAGAAAGAGAAAGAGAGAGGGAGAGAGAGGTTTGGGTCCTTTTAGAGAGAGAGAGATATGCTAAGCCTTTTGAGAGAAAGAGAAAGAAATAGACAGAGAGAGAGATGCTAGGTTCCATTGAGAGAGACTGAGGGAGAGAGGAAATAGTGAGATGCTAGGCACCTGTGAACGAGATAGTGAGAGAGATACATGCTAGGCTCCTTAGAGAGAGAGAGAGAGAGAGAGAGAAAGAGAGAGAGAGAGAGGCAGAGAGAGAGAGGGAGAGAGAGTTGTTTGGGTCCTTTTAGAGAGAGAGAGATGATAAGCTTTATGAGAAAAAGACAAAGAAAGAGACAGAGAGAGAGATGCTAGTCTCCTTTGAGGGAGACTGAGCGAGAGAGGAATGAGAGAGATGCTAGGCTCCAGTGAATGAGAGAGTGAGACAGATACATGCTAGGCTCCTTAGAGAGAGGGAGAGAGAGAGAGGGATTCTAGTCTCCTTTGAGAATGAGGGAGAGATTCTAGGCTCCTTTGAGAGAAAGGGGAGACCTAGAGAGACAGAGAGATACTATTCCCCTTTGAGAGAGAGAGATGCTAGACTTCTTAGAACGAGACAGAGAAAAAGAGAGAGATGCTAGAATACTTGGAGAGAGAGAGAGATATGCTATGCTCCTTTGAGAGAGAGAGGGAGAGGGAGAGAGCGAGTGAGAGAGAGATGCTGGGATCCTTTGATAGAAAGCGGAGTGATACAAAGAGAGATGTATGCTATTCTACTTTAAGAGAGAGAGGACAGAGAGAGAGGGATCATAGGCTCGATTGAGAGAGAGAGAGAGAAATATAGACGATATGCTCCTTGGAGAGAGAGTGAGAGGGAGAGAGAGAGGGAGAGAGAGAGAGAGCTGCGAGGCTCCTTTGAGAGAGAGAGATGGAGAGATAAAGATTGTAGGCTCCTATGAGAGAAATAGAGATAGATAGACAGAGATATGCTGGGCTCCTTTGAGTGAGAGAGAGAGTTTCTAAGCTTCTTAGAGAGCGACAGAGAAAGAGAGAGATGCTAGATTCCTTTGAGAGAGAGAGAGAGAGAGATGGATGCTTGTCTCCTTTGACAGAGATAGAGGGAGAGAGCTCTGAGGCTCATTTCTGAGAGAGAGAGATACTAGGCTCCTTTGGGAGCGAAAGAGATATGCTAGACTCCTTTGAGAGAAAGAGGAGAGCTAGAGAGACAGAGAGATGCTGGGTTCCTTTTAGAGAGAGAGAGACAGTGAGGGAGGGATCAGAGGCTCCTTTGAGAGAGAGAGAGGGAGAGAGAGAATATATGTTCCTAGGTGAGAGAGAGAGAGATAGAGAGAGATGCTTAGCTCCTTTGAGAAAGAGAGAGACGGTAATCTCCTTTGTGAGATAGAGATAAATGCTAGGCCACTTTGTCAGAGAGGGCGGGATGGTAGGCTCTGTGAGAGAGAGAGTGAGTGATGCTTGGATTCGTAGAGAGAGAAAGGGAGAGATGCTGGAATCCTTTGATTGAGACAGAGAGATATATTGTAGGATTCTTTCAGGGAGAGAAAGAGACTAAGAGAGACAGAGATAGAGAGAGATGCTAGGCTCAACTGAGACAGAGAGAGGGAGGGAGAGGAAGAGATTCTAGGCTCCTTTGGGCGAAAGAGAGATGTACAGATACAAGGAGATGCTAGGCTCCTTTGACAGAGAGAGAGACAGACAGAGAGACATAGCGATCCTAGGCCCTTTGAGAGAGAGAGAGAGAGTGAGGGAGAAAATATATTCTCTTTGGAGAGAGAGAGGGAGAGAGAGAGAGAGAGAGAAAGAGAGAGAGGGAGAGAGATGTTTGGGTCCATTTAGAGAGAGAGATATGCGAAGCTTTTTGAGAGAAAGACAAAGAAAGAGACAGAGAGAGATATGCTAGGCTCCTTTGAGAGAGACTGAGGGAGAGAAGGAAGAGAGAGATGCTAGGATCCTGTGAACGAGAGAGTGAGAGAGATACATGCTAGGCTCCTTAGAGAGAGAGAGAGGGATTCTAGTCTCCTTTGAGAAAGATAGAGAGATTATAGGCTCCTTTGAGATAAAGTGGAGAGATAGAGAGACAGAGAGTTGCTACGCTCCTTTGAGAGAGAGAGAAGCTAGACTTCGTAAACAGAGAGAGAGAGAAAGAGAAAGATGCTAGAATTCTTGGAGAGAGAGAGAGATGCTTGGCTCCTTTGAGAGAGAGAGAGGGACAGGGAGAGGGAGAGAGAGATCGTGGGATCCTTTGATAGAAAGCGGAGAGATACAAAGAGAGATGTATGCTATTCTACTTTAAGAGAGAGAGGACAGACAGAGAGGGATCATAGGCTCGATTGAGAGAGAGAGAGAAATATAGATGATATGCTCCTCGGAGAGAGAGTGAAAGAGAGAGAGAGGGAGAGAGAGGGAGAGAGCTGCGAGGCTCCCTTGAGAGAGAGAGACGGAGACATAAAGATTCTAGGCTCCTATGAGAGAAATAGAGATAGATAGAGAGACAAAGATATGCTGGGCTCCTTTGAGAGAGAGATAGAGTTTCTAAGCATCTTAGAGAGAGACAGAGATAGAGACAGATGCTAGATTCCTTTGAGAGGGAGAGAGATAGATGCTTGTCTCCTTTGAGAGAGACAGCGAGAGAGCTCTGAGGCTCCTTTCTGAGAGAGAGAGAGATACTAGGCTCCCTTGAGAGAGAAAGAGATATACTAGGCTCCTTTAGAGAAAGACGAGAGCTAGAGAGACAGAGAGATGCTGGGTTCTTTTTAGAGAAAGAGAGACAGTGAGAGAGGGATCAGAGGCTCCTTTGAGAGAGAGAGGGAGAGAAAGAGAATATATTCTCCTAGGTGAGAGAGAGAGAGACGGAGACAGAGATGCTTAGCTCCTTTGAGAAAGAGAGAGATGGTAATCTCCTTTGAGAGAAAGAGAGAGAGAGTTGCTCGGCTACTTTGTCAGAGAGGGAGGGCTGGTAGGCTGCTTTGAGAGAGAGAGTGAGTGATGCTAGGATTCTTAGAGAGAGAAAGAGAGAGATGCTAGAATCCTTTGAATGAGACAGAGAGATATATTCTAGGATTCTTTGAGAGAGAGAAAGAGACTGAGAGAGACAGAGATAGAGAGAGATGCTAGGCTCATTTGAGACAGAGAGAGGGAGGGATAGTGAGAGATTCCAGGCTCCTTTGAGCGAAAGAGAGATATACAGAGAGATGGAGATGGTAGGCTCCTTCGACGGAGAGAGAGACAGACAGAGAGAGAGAGGGATCCTAGGCCATTTGAGAGAGAGAGAGAGAGTGAGGGAGAGAATATATTCTCCTTGGAGAGAGAGAGGGAGAGAGAGAGAGAGAGAAAGAGAAAGAGTGAGGGAGAGAGATGTTTGGGTCCTTTTAGAGAGAGAGATATGCTAAGCCTTTTGAGAGAAAGAGAAAGAAATAGACAGAGAGAGAGATGCTAGGTTCCATTGAGAGAGACTGAGGGAGAGAGGAAAGAGTGAGATGCTAGGCACCTGTGAACGAGATAGTGAGAGAGATACATGCTAGGCTCCTTAGAGAGAGAGAGAGAGAGAGAGAGAGAGAGAGAGAGAGAGAGAGAGAGAGAGGCAGAGAGAGAGAGGGAGAGAGAGTTGTTTGGGTCCTTTTAGAGAGAGAGATATGATAAGCTTTATGAGAAAAAGACAAAGAAAGAGACAGAGAGAGAGATGCTAGTCTCCTTTGAGGGAGACTGAGCGAGAGAGGAATGAGAGAGATGCTAGGCTCCAGTGAACGAGAGAGTGAGACAGATACATGCTAGGCTCCTTAGAGAGAGGGAGAGAGAGAGAGGGATTCTAGTCTCCTTTGAGAATGAGGGAGAGATTCTAGGCTCCTTTGAGAGAAAGGGGAGACCTAGAGAGACAGAGAGATACTATTCCCCTTTGAGAGAGAGAGATGCTAGTCTTCTTAGAAAGAGACAGAGAAAAAGAGAGAGATGCTAGAATACTTGGAGAGAGAGAGAGATATGCTATGCTCCTTTGAGAGAGAGAGGGAGAGGGAGAGAGCGAGTGAGAGAGAGATGCTGGGATCCTTTGATAGAAAGCGGAGCGATACAAAGAGAGATGTATGCTATTCTACTTTAAGAGAGAGAGGACAGAGAGAGAGGGATCATAGGCTCGATTGAGAGAGAGAGAGAGAAATATAGACGATATGCTCCTTGGAGAGAGAGTGAGAGGGAGAGAGAGAGGGAGAGAGAGAGAGAGCTGCGAGGCTCCTTTGAGAGAGAGAGATGGAGAGATAAAGATTGTAGGCTCCTATGAGAGAAATAGAGATAGATAGACAGAGATATGCTGGGCTCCTTTGAGTGAGAGAGAGAGTTTCTAAGCTTCTTAGAGAGCGACAGAGAAAGAGAGAGATGCTAGATTCCTTTGAGAGAGAGAGAGAGAGAGATGGATGCTTGTCTCCTTTGACAGAGATAGAGGGAGAGAGCTCTGAGGCTCATTTCTGAGAGAGAGAGATACTAGGCTCCTTTGGGAGCGAAAGAGATATGCTAGACTCCTTTGAGAGAAAGAGGAGAGCTAGAGAGACAGAGAGATGCTGGGTTCCTTTTAGAGAGAGAGAGACAGTGAGGGAGGGATCAGAGGTTCCTTTGAGAGAGAGAGAGGGAGAGAGAGAATATATGTTCCTAGGTGAGAGAGAGAGAGATAGAGAGAGATGCTTAGCTCCTTTGAGAAAGAGAGAGACGGTAATCTCCTTTGTGAGATAGAGATAAATGCTAGGCCACTTTGTCAGAGAGGGCGGGATGGTAGGCTCTGTGAGAGAGAGAGTGAGTGATGCTTGGATTCGTAGAGAGAGAAAGGGAGAGATGCTGGAATCCTTTGATTGAGACAGAGAGATATATTGTAGGATTCTTTCAGGGAGAGAAAGAGACTAAGAGAGACAGAGATAGAGAGAGATGCTAGGCTCAACTGAGACAGAGAGAGGGAGGGAGAGGAAGAGATTCTAGGCTCCTTTGGGCGAAAGAGAGATGTACAGATACAAGGAGATGCTAGGCTCCTTTGACAGAGAGAGAGACAGACAGAGAGACATAGCGATCCTAGGCCCTTTGAGAGAGAGAGAGAGAGTGAGGGAGAAAATATATTCTCTTTGGAGAGAGAGAGGGAGAGAGAGAGAGAGAGAGAAAGAGAGAGAGAGAAAGAGAGAGAGGGAGAGAGATGTTTGGGTCCATTTAGAGAGAGAGATATGCGAAGCTTTTTGAGAGAAAGACAAAGAAAGAGACAGAGAGAGAGATGCTAGGCTCCTTTGAGAGAGACTGAGGGAGAGAAGGAAGAGAGAGATGCTAGGATCCTGTGAACGAGAGAGTGAGAGAGATACATGCTAGGCTCCTTAGAGAGAGAGAGAGGGATTCTAGTCTCCTTTGAGAAAGATAGAGAGATTATAGGCTCCTTTGAGAGAAAGTGGAGAGATAGAGAGACAGAGAGTTGCTACGCTCCTTTGAGAGAGAGAGAAGCTAGACTTCGTAAACAGAGAGAGAGAGAAAGAGAAAGATGCTAGAATTCTTGGAGAGAGAGAGAGAGATGCTTGGCTCCTTTGAGAGAGAGAGAGGGACAGGGAGAGGGAGAGAGAGATCGTGGGATCCTTTGATAGAAAGCGGAGAGATACAAAGAGAGATGTATGCTATTCTACTTTAAGAGAGAGAGGACAGACAGAGAGGGATCATAGGCTCGATTGAGAGAGAGAGAGAAATATAGATGATATGCTCCTCGGAGAGAGAGTGAAAGAGAGAGAGAGAGGGAGAGAGAGGGAGAGAGCTGCGAGGCTCCCTTGAGAGAGAGAGACGGAGACATAAAGATTCTAGGCTCCTATGAGAGAAATAGAGATAGATAGAGAGACAAAGATATGCTGGGCTCCTTTGAGAGAGAGATAGAGTTTCTAAGCATCTTAGAGAGAGACAGAGATAGAGACAGATGCTAGATTCCTTTGAGAGGGAGAAAGATAGATGCTTGTCTCCTTTGAGAGAGACAGCGAGAGAGCTCTGAGGCTCCTTTCTGAGAGAGAGAGAGATACTAGGCTCCCTTGAGAGAGAAAGAGATATGCTAGTCTCCTTTAGAGAAAGACGAGAGCTAGAGAGACAGAGAGATGCTGGGTTCCTTTTAGAGAAAGAGAGACAGTGAGAGAGGGATCAGAGGCTCCTTTGAGAGAGAGAGGGAGAGAGAGAGAATATATGCTCCTAGGTGAGAGAGAGAGAGACGGAGACAGAGATGCTTAGCTCCTTTGAGAAAGAGAGAGATGGTAATCTAATTTGAGAGAAAGAGAGAGAGAGTTGCTCGGCTACTTTGTCAGAGAGGGAGGGCTGGTAGGCTGCTATGAGAGAGAGAGTGAGTGATGCTAGGATTCTTAGAGAGAGAAAGAGAGAGATGCTAGAATCCTTTGAATGAGACAGAGAGATATATTCTAGGATTCTTTGAGAGAGAGAAAGAGACTGAGAGAGACAGAGATAGAGACAGATGCTAGGCTCATTTGAGACAGAGAGAGGGAGGGATAGTGAGAGATTCCAGGCTCCTTTGAGCGAAAGAGAGATATACAGAGAGATGGAGATGGTAGGCTCCTTCGACGAAGAGAGAGACAGACAGAGAGAGAGAGGGATCCTAGGCCCTTTGAGAGAGAGAGAGAGAGTGAGGGAGAGAATATATTCTCCTTGGAGAGAGAGAGGGAGAGAGAGAGAGAGAGAGAAAGAGAAAGAGTGAGGGAGAGAGATGTTTGGGTCCTTTTAGAGAGAGAGATATGCTAAGCCTTTTGAGAGAAAGAGAAAGAAATAGACAGAGAGAGAGATGCTAGGTTCCATTGAGAGAGACTGAGGGAGAGAGGAAAGAGAGAGATGCTAGGCGCCTGTGAACGAGATAGTGAGAGAGATACATGCTAGGCTCCTTAGAGAGAGAGAGAGAGAGAGAGGCAGAGAGAGAGAGGGAGGGAGAGTTGTTTGGGTCCTTTTAGAGAGAGAGAGATGATAAGCTTTATGAGAAAAAGACAAAGAAAGAGACAGAGAGAGAGATGCTAGGCTCCTTTGAGGGAGACTGAGCGAGAGAGGAAAGAGAGAGATGCTAGGCTCCTGTGAACGAGAGCGTGAGACAGATACATGCTAGGCTCCTTAGAGAGAGAGAGAGAGAGAGAGGGATTCTAGTCTCCTTTGAGAATGAGGGAGAGATTCTAGGCTCCTTTGAGAGAAAGGGGAGACCTAGAGAGACAGAGAGTTGCTATTCCCCTTTGAGAGAGAGAGAGATGCTAGACTTCTTAGAAAGAGACAGAGAAAAAGAGAGAGATGCTAGAATACTTGGAGAGAGAGAGAGATATGCTATGCTCCTTTGAGAGAGAGAGGGAGAGGGAGAGAGCGAGTGAGAGAGAGATGCTGGGATCCTTTGATAGAAAGTGGAGAGATACAAAGAGAGATGTATGCTATTCTACTTTAAGAGAGAGAGGACAGAGAGAGAGGGATCATAGGCTCGATTGAGAGAGAGAGAGAGAAATATAGACGGTATGCTCCTTGGAGAGAGAGTGAGTGGGAGAGAGAGAGGGAGAGAGAGAGAGAGCTGCGAGGCTCCTTTGAGAGAGAGAGATGGAGAGATAAAGATTGTAGGCTCCTATGAGAGAAATAGAGATAGATAGACAGAGATATGCTGGGCTCCTTTGAGTGAGAGAGAGAGTTTCTAAGCTTCTTAGAGAGCGACAGAGAAAGAGAGAGATGCTAGATTCCTTTGAGAGAGAGAGAGAGAGAGATGGATGCTTGTCTCCTTTGACAGAGATAGAGGGAGAGAGCTCTGAGGCTCATTTCTGAGAGAGAGAGATACTAGGCTCCTTTGGGAGCGAAAGAGATATGCTAGACTCCTTTGAGAGAAAGAGGAGAGCTAGAGAGACAGAGAGATGCTGGGTTCCTTTTAGAGAGAGAGAGACAGTGAGGGAGGGATCAGAGGCTCCTTTGAGAGAGAGAGAGGGAGAGAGAGAATATATGTTCCTAGGTGAGAGAGAGAGAGATAGAGAGAGATGCTTAGCTCCTTTGAGAAAGAGAGAGACGGTAATCTCCTTTGTGAGATAGAGATAAATGCTAGGCCACTTTGTCAGAGAGGGCGGGATGGTAGGCTCTGTGAGAGAGAGAGTGAGTGATGCTTGGATTCGTAGAGAGAGAAAGGGAGAGATGCTGGAATCCTTTGATTGAGACAGAGAGATATATTGTAGGATTCTTTCAGGGAGAGAAAGAGACTAAGAGAGACAGAGATAGAGAGAGATGCTAGGCTCAACTGAGACAGAGAGAGGGAGGGAGAGGAAGAGATTCTAGGCTCCTTTGGGCGAAAGAGAGATGTACAGATACAAGGAGATGCTAGGCTCCTTTGACAGAGAGAGAGACAGACAGAGAGACATAGCGATCCTAGGCCCTTTGAGAGAGAGAGAGAGAGTGAGGGAGAAAATATATTCTCTTTGGAGAGAGAGAGGGAGAGAGAGAGAGAGAGAGAAAGAGAGAGAGGGAGAGAGATGTTTGGGTCCATTTAGAGAGAGAGATATGCGAAGCTTTTTGAGAGAAAGACAAAGAAAGAGACAGAGAGAGATATGCTAGGCTCCTTTGAGAGAGACTGAGGGAGAGAAGGAAGAGAGAGATGCTAGGATCCTGTGAACGAGAGAGTGAGAGAGATACATGCTAGGCTCCTTAGAGAGAGAGAGGGGGATTCTAGTCTCCTTTGAAAAAGATAGAGAGATTATAGGCTCCTTTGAGAGAAAGTGGAGAGATAGAGAGACAGAGAGTTGCTACGCTCCTTTGAGAGAGAGAGAAGCTAGACTTCGTAAACAGAGAGAGAGAGAAAGAGAAAGATGCTATAATTCTTGGAGAGAGAGAGAGAGATGCGTGGCTACTTTGAGAGAGAGAGAGGGACAGGGAGAGAGAGAGAGATCGTGGGATCCTTTGATAGAAAGCGGAGAGATACAAAGAGAGATGTATGCTATTCTACTTTAAGAGAGAGAGGACAGACAGAGAGGGATCATAGGCTCGATTGAGAGAGAGAGAGAAATATAGATGATATGCTCCTCGGAGAGAGATTGAGAGAGAGAAAGAGAGGGAGAGAGAGGGAGAGAGCTGCGAGGCTCCCTTGAGAGAGAGAGACGGAGACATAAAGATTCTAGGCTCCTATGAGAGAAATAGAGATAGATAGAGAGACAAAGATATGCTGGGCTCCTTTGAGAGAGAGATAGAGTTTCTAAGCATCTTAGAGAGAGACAGAGATAGAGACAGATGCTAGATTCCTTTGAGAGGGAGAGAGATAGATGCTTGTCTCCTTTGAGAGAGACAGCGAGAGAGCTCTGAGGCTCCTTTCTGAGAGAGAGAGAGATACTAGGCTCCCTTGAGTGAAAAAGAGATATGCTAGGCTCCTTTAGAGAAAGACGAGAGCTAGAGAGACAGAGAGATGCTGGGTTCCTTTTAGAGAAAGAGAGACAGTGAGAGAGGGATCAGAGGCTCCTTTGAGAGAGAGAGGGAGAGAGAGAGAATATATGCTCCTAGGTGAGAGAGAGAGAGACGGAGACAGAGATGCTTAGCTCCTTTGAGAAAGAGAGAGATGGTAATCTCCTTTGAGAGAAAGAGAGAGAGAGTTGCTCGGCTACTTTGTCAGAGAGGGAGGGCTGGTAGGCTGCTTTGAGAGAGAGAGTGAGTGATGCTAGGATTCTTAGAGAGAGAAAGAGAGAGATGCTAGAATCCTTTGAATGAGACAGAGAGATATATTCTAGGATTCTTTGAGAGAGAGAAAGAGACTGAGAGAGACAGAGATAGAGAGAGATGCTAGGCTCATTTGAGACAGAGAGAGGAAGATAAAGTGAGAGATTCCAGGCTCCTTTGAGCGAAAGAGAGATATACAGAGAGATGGAGATGGTAGGCTCCTTCGACGGAGAGAGAGACAGACAGAGAGAGAGAGGGATCCTAGGCCCTCTGAGAGAGAGAGAGAGAGAGTGAGGGAGAGAATATATTCTCCTTGGAGAGAGAGAGGGAGAGAGAGAGAGAGAAAGAGAAAGAGTGAGGGAGAGAGATGTTTGGGTCCTTTTATAGAGAGAGTTATGCTAAGCCTTTTGAGAGAAAGAGAAAGAAATAGACAGAGAGAGAGATGCTAGGTTCCATTGAGAGAGACTGAGGGAGAGAGGAAAGAGAGAGATGCTAGGCGCCTGTGAACGACATAGTGAGAGAGATACATGCTAGGCTCCTTAGAGAGAGAGAGAGAGAGAGAGAGAGAGAGAGAGAGAGAGAGAGAGAGGCAGAGAGAGAAAGGGAGAGAGAGTTGTTTGGGTCCTTTTAGAGAGAGAGATATGATAAGCTTTATGAGAAAAAGAAAAAGAAAGAGACAGAGAGAGAGATGCTATTCTCCTATGAGGGAGACTGAGCGAGAGAGGAAAGAGAGAGATGCTTGGCTCCTGTGAACGAGAGAGTGAGACAGATACATGCTAGGCTCCTTAGAGAGAGGGAGAGGGAGAGAGGGATTCTAGTCTCCTTTGAGAATGAGGGAGAGATTCTAGGCTCCTTTGAGAGAAAGGGGAGACCTAGAGAGACAGAGAGTTGCTATTCCCCTTTGAGAGAGAGAGAGATGCTAGACTTCTTAGAAAGAGACAGAGAAAAAGAGAGAGATGCTAGAATACTTGGAGAGAGAGAGAGATATGCTATGCTCCTTTGAGAGAGAGAGGGAGAGGGAGAGAGAGAATGAGAGGGAGAGAGCGAGTGAGAGAGAGATGCTGGGATCCTTTGATAGAAAGTGGAGAGATACAAAGAGAGATGTATGCTATTCTACTTTAAGAGAGAGAGGACAGAGAGAGAGGGATCATAGGCTCGATTGAGAGAGAGAGAGAGAAACATAGACGATATGCTCCTTGGAGAGAGAGTGAGAGGGAGAGAGAGAGGGAGAGAGAGAGAGAGCTGCCAGGCTCCATTGAGAGAAAGAGATGGAGAGATAAAGATTGTAGGCTCTTATGAGAGAAATAGAGATAGATCGACAGAGATATGCTGGGCTCCTTTGAGTGAGAGAGAGAGTTTCTAAGCTTCTTAGAGAGCGACAGAGAAAGAGAGAGATGCTAGATTCCTTTGAGAGAGAGAGAGAGAGAGATGGATGCTTGTCTCCTTTGACAGAGACAGAGGGAGAGAGCTCTGAGGCTCATTTCTGAGAGAGAGAGATACTAGGCTCCTTTGGGAGCGAAAGAGATATGCTAGGCTCCTTTGAGGGAAAGAGGAGAGCTAGAGAGACAGAGAGATGCTGGGTTCCTTTTAGAGAAAGAGAGACAGTGAGAGAGGGATCAGAGGCTCCTTTGAGAGAGAGAGAGGGAGAGAGAGAATATATGCTCCTAGGTGAGAGAGAGAGAGATAGAGAGAGATGCTTAGCTCCTTTGAGAAAGAGAGAGACGGTAATCTCCTTTGTGAGATAGAGAGAGATAAATGCTAGGCCACTTTGTCAGAGAGGGCGGGATGGTAGGCTCTGTGAGAGAGAGAGTGAGTGATGCTTGGATTCGTAGAGAGAGAAAGGGAGAGATGCTGGAATCCTTTGATTGAGACAGAGAGATATATTGTAGGATTCTTTCAGGGAGAGAAAGAGACTAAGAGAGACAGAGATAGAGAGAGATGCTAGGCTCAACTGAGACAGAGAGAGGGAGGGAGAGGAAGAGATTCTAGGCTCCTTTGGGCGAAAGAGAGATGTACAGATACAAGGAGATGGCAGGCTCCTTTGACAGAGAGAGAGACAGACAGAGAGACAGAGCGATCCTAGGCCCTTTGAGAGAGAGAGAGAGAGTGAGGGAGAAAATATATTCTCTTTGGAGAGAGAGAGGGAGAGAGAGAGAGAGAGAGAAAGAGAGAGAGAGAAAGAGAGAGAGGGAGAGAGATGTTTGGGTCCATTTAGAGAGAGAGATATGCGAAGCTTTTTGAGAGAAAGACAAAGAAAGAGACAGAGAGAGAGATGCTAGGATCCTTTGAGAGAGACTGAGGGAGAGAAGGAAGAGAGAGATGCTAGGATCCTGTGAACGAGAGAGTGAGAGAGATACATGCTAGGCTCCTTAGAGAGAGAGGGGGGGATTCTAGTCTCCTTTGAGAAAGATAGAGAGATTATAGGCTCCTTTGAGAGAAAGTGGAGAGATAGAGAGACAGAGAGTTGCTACGCTCCTTTGAGAGAGAGAGAAGCTAGACTTCGTAAACAGAGAGAGAGAGAAAGAGAAAGATGCTATAATTCTTGGAGAGAGAGAGAGAGATGCTTGGCTCCTTTGAGAGAGAGAGAGGGACAGGGAGAGAGAGAGAGATCGTGGGATCCTTTGATAGAAAGCGGAGAGATACAAAGAGAGATGTATGCTATTCTACTTTAAGAGAGAGAGGACAGACAGAGAGGGATCATAGGCTCGATTGAGAGAGAGAGAGAAATATAGATGATATGCTCCTCGGAGAGAGAGTGAGAGAGAGAGAGAGAGGGAGAGAGAGGGAGAGAGCTGCGAGGCTCCCTTGAGAGAGAGAGACGGAGACATAAAGATTCTAGGCTCCTATGAGAGAAATAGAGATAGATAGAGAGACAAAGATATGCTGGGCTCCTTTGAGAGAGAGAGAGAGTTTCTAAGCATCTTAGAGAGAGACAGAGATAGAGACAGATGCTAGATTCCTTTGAGAGGGAGAGAGATAGATGCTTGTCTCCTTTGAGAGAGACAGCGAGAGAGCTCTGAGGCTCCTTTCTGAGAGAGAGAGAGATACTAGGCTCCCTTGAGAGAGAAAGAGATATGCTAGGCTCCTTTAGAGAAAGACGAGAGCTAGAGAGACAGAGAGATGCTGGGTTCCTTTTAGAGAAAGAGAGACAGTGAGAGAGGGATCAGAGGCTCCTTTGAGAGAGAGAGGGAGAGAGAGAGAATATATGCTCCTAGGTGAGAGAGAGAGAGACGGAGACAGAGATGCTTAGCTCCTTTGAGAAAGAGAGAGATGGTAATCTCCTTTGAGAGAAAGAGAGAGAGAGTTGCTCGGCTACTTTGTCAGAGAGGGAGGGCTGGTAGGCTGCTTTGAGAGAGAGAGTGAGTGATGCTAGGATTCTTAGAGAGAGAAAGAGAGAGATGCTAGAATCCTTTGAATGAGACAGAGAGATATATTCTAGGATTCTTTGAGAGAGAGAAAGAGACTGAGAGAGACAGAGATAGAGAGAGATGCTAGGCTCATTTGAGACAGAGAGAGGAAGATAAAGTGAGAGATTCCAGGCTCCTTTGAGCGAAAGAGAGATATACAGAGAGATGGAGATGGTAGGCTCCTTCGACGGAGAGAGAGACAGACAGAGAGAGAGAGGGATCCTAGGCCCTCTGAGAGAGAGAGAGAGAGAGTGAGGGAGAGAATATATTCTCATTGGAGAGAGAGAGGGAGAGAGAGAGAGAAAGAGAAAGAGTGAGGGAGAGAGATGTTTGGGTCCTTTTATAGAGAGAGTTATGCTAAGCCTTTTGAGAGAAAGAGAAAGAAATAGACAGAGAGAGAGATGCTAGGTTCCATTGAGAGAGACTGAGGGAGAGAGGAAAGAGAGAGATGCTAGGCGCCTGTGAACAAGATAGTGAGAGAGATACATGCTAGGCTCCTTAGAGAGAGAGAGAGAGAGAGAGAGAGAGAGAGAGAGAGGCAGAGAGAGAAAGGGAGAGAGAGTTGTTTGGGTCCTTTTAGAGAGAGAGATATGATAAGCTTTATGAGAAAAAGAAAAAGAAAGAGACAGAGAGAGAGATGCTATTCTCCTATGAGGGAGACTGAGCGAGAGAGGAAAGAGAGAGATGCTTGGCTCCTGTGAACGAGAGAGTGAGACAGATACATGCTAGGCTCCTTAGAGAGAGGGAGAGGGAGAGAGGGATTCTAGTCTCCTTTGAGAATGAGGGAGAGATTCTAGGCTCCTTTGAGAGAAAGGGGAGACCTAGAGAGACAGAGAGTTGCTATTCCCCTTTGAGAGAGAGAGAGATGCTAGACTTCTTAGAAAGAGACAGAGAAAAAGAGAGAGATGCTAGAATACTTGGAGAGAGAGAGAGATATGCTATGCTCCTTTGAGAGAGAGAGGGAGAGGGAGAGAGAGAATGAGAGGGAGAGAGCGAGTGAGAGAGAGATGCTGGGATCCTTTGATAGAAAGTGGAGAGATACAAAGAGAGATGTATGCTATTCTACTTTAAGAGAGAGAGGACAGAGAGAGAGGGATCATAGGCTCGATTGAGAGAGAGAGAGAGAAACATAGACGATATGCTCCTTGGAGAGAGAGTGAGAGGGAGAGAGAGAGGGAGAGAGAGAGAGAGCTGCCAGGCTCCATTGAGAGAAAGAGATGGAGAGATAAAGATTGTAGGCTCTTATGAGAGAAATAGAGATAGATCGACAGAGATATGCTGGGCTCCTTTGAGTGAGAGAGAGAGTTTCTAAGCTTCTTAGAGAGCGACAGAGAAAGAGAGAGATGCTAGATTCCTTTGAGAGAGAGAGAGAGAGAGATGGATGCTTGTCTCCTTTGACAGAGACAGAGGGAGAGAGCTCTGAGGCTCATTTCTGAGAGAGAGAGATACTAGGCTCCTTTGGGAGCGAAAGAGATATGCTAGGCTCCTTTGAGGGAAAGAGGAGAGCTAGAGAGACAGAGAGATGCTGGGTTCCTTTTAGAGAAAGAGAGACAGTGAGAGAGGGATCAGAGGCTCCTTTGAGAGAGAGAGAGGGAGAGAGAGAATATATGCTCCTAGGTGAGAGAGAGAGAGATAGAGAGAGATGCTTAGCTCCTTTGAGAAAGAGTGAGACGGTAATCTCCTTTGTGAGATAGAGAGAGATAAATGCTAGGCCACTTTGTCAGAGAGGGCGGGATGGTAGGCTCTGTGAGAGAGAGAGTGAGTGATGCTTGGATTCGTAGAGAGAGAAAGGGAGAGATGCTGGAATCCTTTGATTGAGACAGAGAGATATATTGTAGGATTCTTTCAGGGAGAGAAAGAGACTAAGAGAGACAGAGATAGAGAGAGATGCTAGGCTCAACTGAGACAGAGAGAGGGAGGGAGAGGAAGAGATTCTAGGCTCCTTTGGGCGAAAGAGAGATGTACAGATACAAGGAGATGGCAGGCTCCTTTGACAGAGAGAGAGACAGACAGAGAGACAGAGCGATCCTAGGCCCTTTGAGAGAGAGAGAGAGAGTGAGGGAGAAAATATATTCTCTTTGGAGAGAGAGAGGGAGAGAGAGAGAGAGAGAGAAAGAGAGAGAGAGAAAGAGAGAGAGGGAGAGAGATGTTTGGGTCCATTTAGAGAGAGAGATATGCGAAGCTTTTTGAGAGAAAGACAAAGAAAGAGACAGAGAGAGAGATGCTAGGATCCTTTGAGAGAGACTGAGGGAGAGAAGGAAGAGAGAGATGCTAGGATCCTGTGAACGAGAGAGTGAGAGAGATACATGCTAGGCTCCTTAGAGAGAGAGGGGGGGATTCTAGTCTCCTTTGAGAAAGATAGAGAGATTATAGGCTCCTTTGAGAGAAAGTGGAGAGATAGAGAGACAGAGAGTTGCTACGCTCCTTTGAGAGAGAGAGAAGCTAGACTTCGTAAACAGAGAGAGAGAGAAAGAGAAAGATGCTATAATTCTTGGAGAGAGAGAGAGAGATGCTTGGCTCCTTTGAGAGAGAGAGAGAGGGACAGGGAGAGAGAGAGAGATCGTGGGATCCTTTGATAGAAAGCGGAGAGATACAAAGAGAGATGTATGCTATTCTACTTTAAGAGAGAGAGGACAGACAGAGAGGGATCATAGGCTCGATTGAGAGAGAGAGAGAAATATAGATGATATGCTCCTCGGAGAGAGAGTGAGAGAGAGAGAGAGAGGGAGAGAGAGGGAGAGAGCTGCGAGGCTCCCTTGAGAGAGAGAGACGGAGACATAAAGATTGTAGGCTCCTATGAGAGAAATAGAGATAGATAGAGAGACAAAGATATGCTGGGCTCCTTTGAGAGAGAGAGACAGTTTCTAAGCATCTTAGAGAGAGACAGAGATAGAGACAGATGCTAGATTCCTTTGAGAGGGAGAGAGATAGATGCTTGTCTCCTTTGAGAGAGACAGCGAGAGAGCTCTGAGGCTCCTTTCTGAGAGAGAGAGAGATACTAGGCTCCCTTGAGAGAGAAAGAGATATGCTAGGCTCCTTTAGAGAAAGACGAGAGCTAGAGAGACAGAGAGATGCTGGGTTCCTTTTAGAGAAAGAGAGACAGTGAGAGAGGGATCAGAGGCTCCTTTGAGAGAGAGAGGGAGAGAGAGAGAATATATGCTCCTAGGTGAGAGAGAGAGAGACGGAGACAGAGATGCTTAGCTCCTTTGAGAAAGAGAGAGATGGTAATCTCCTTTGAGAGAAAGAGAGAGAGAGTTGCTCGGCTACTTTGTCAGAGAGGGAGGGCTGGTAGGCTGCTTTGAGAGAGAGAGTGAGTGATGCTAGGATTCTTAGAGAGAGAAAGAGAGAGATGCTAGAATCCTTTGAATGAGACAGAGAGATATATTCTAGGATTCTTTGAGAGAGAGAAAGAGACTGAGAGAGACAGAGATAGAGAGAGATGCTAGGCTCATTTGAGACAGAGAGAGGAAGAGAAAGTGAGAGATTCCAGGCTCCTTTGAGCGAAAGAGAGATATACAGAGAGATGGAGATGGTAGGCTCCTTCGACGGAGAGAGAGACAGACAGAGAGAGAGAGGGATCCTAGGCCCTGTGAGAGAGAGAGAGAGAGAGTGAGGGAGAGAATATATTCTCCTTGGAGAGAGAGAGGGAGAGAGAGAGAGAGAAAGAGAAAGAGTGAGGGAGAGAGATGTTTGGGTCCTTTTATAGAGAGAGTTATGCTAAGCCTTTTGAGAGAAAGAGAAAGAAATAGACAGAGAGAGAGATGCTAGGTTCCATTGAGAGAGACTGAGGGAGAGAGGAAAGAGAGAGATGCTAGGCGCCTGTGAACGAGATAGTGAGAGAGATACATGCTAGGCTCCTTAGAGAGAGAGAGAGAGAGAGAGAGAGAGAGAGAGAGAGGCAGAGAGAGAAAGGGAGAGAGAGTTGTTTGGGTCCTTTTAGAGAGAGAGATATGATAAGCTTTATGAGAAAAAGAAAAAGAAAGAGACAGAGAGAGAGATGCTATTCTCCTATGAGGGAGACTGAGCGAGAGAGGAAAGAGAGAGATGCTTGGCTCCTGTGAACGAGAGAGTGAGACAGATACATGCTAGGCTCCTTAGAGAGAGGGAGAGGGAGAGAGGGATTCTAGTCTCCTTTGAGAATGAGGGAGAGATTCTAGGCTCCTTTGAGAGAAAGGGGAGACCTAGAGAGACAGAGAGTTGCTATTCCCCTTTGAGAGAGAGAGAGATGCTAGACTTCTTAGAAAGAGACAGAGAAAAAGAGAGAGATGCTAGAATACTTGGAGAGAGAGAGAGATATGCTATGCTCCTTTGAGAGAGAGAGGGAGAGGGAGAGAGAGAATGAGAGGGAGAGAGCGAGTGAGAGAGAGATGCAGGGATCCTTTGATAGAAAGTGGAGAGATACAAAGAGAGATGTATGCTATTCTACTTTAAGAGAGAGAGGACAGAGAGAGAGGGATCATAGGCTCGATTGAGAGAGAGAGAGAGAAATATAGACGATATGCTCCTTGGAGAGAGAGTGAGAGGGAGAGAGAGAGGGAGAGAGAGAGAGAGCTGCGAGGCTCCTTTGAGAGAGAGAGATGGAGAGATAAAGATTGTAGGCTCCTATGAGAGAAATAGAGATAGATAGACAGAGATATGCTGGGCTCCTTTGAGTGAGAGAGAGAGTTTCTAAGCTTCTTAGAGAGCGACAGAGAAAGAGAGAGATGCTAGATTCCTTTGAGAGAGAGAGAGAGAGAGATGGATGCTTGTCTCCTTTGACAGAGATAGAGGGAGAGAGCTCTGAGGCTCATTTCTGAGAGAGAGAGATACTAGGCTCCTTTGGGAGCGAAAGAGATATGCTAGGCTCCTTTGAGGGAAAGAGGAGAGCTAGAGAGACAGAGAGATGCTGGGTTCCTTTTAGAGAAAGAGAGACAGTGAGAGAGGGATCAGAGGCTCCTTTGAGAGAGAGAGAGGGAGAGAGAGAATATATGCTCCTAGGTGAGAGAGAGAGAGATAGAGAGAGATGCTTAGCTCCTTTGAGAAAGAGAGAGACGGTAATCTCCTTTGTGAGATAGAGAGAGATAAATGCTAGGCCACTTTGTCAGAGAGGGCGGGATGGTAGGCTCTGTGAGAGAGAGAGTGAGTGATGCTTGGATTCGTAGAGAGAGAAAGGGAGAGATGCTGGAATCCTTTGATTGAGACAGAGAGATATATTGTAGGATTCTTTCAGGGAGAGAAAGAGACTAAGAGAGACAGAGATAGAGAGAGATGCTAGGCTCAACTGAGACAGAGAGAGGGAGGGAGAGGAAGAGATTCTAGGCTCCTTTGGGCGAAAGAGAGATGTACAGATACAAGGAGATGGCAGGCTCCTTTGACAGAGAGAGAGACAGACAGAGAGACAGAGCGATCCTAGGCCCTTTGAGAGAGAGAGAGAGAGTGAGGGAGAAAATATATTCTCTTTGGAGAGAGAGAGGGAGAGAGAGAGAGAGAGAGAAAGAGAGAGAGAGAAAGAGAGAGAGGGAGAGAGATGTTTGGGTCCATTTAGAGAGAGAGATATGCGAAGCTTTTTGAGAGAAAGACAAAGAAAGAGACAGAGAGAGAGATGCTAGGATCCTTTGAGAGAGACTGAGGGAGAGAAGGAAGAGAGAGATGCTAGGATCCTGTGAACGAGAGAGTGAGAGAGATACATGCTAGGCTCCTTAGAGAGAGAGGGGGGGATTCTAGTCTCCTTTGAGAAAGATAGAGAGATTATAGGCTCCTTTGAGAGAAAGTGGAGAGATAGAGAGACAGAGAGTTGCTACGCTCCTTTGAGAGAGAGAGAAGCTAGACTTCGTAAACAGAGAGAGAGAGAAAGAGAAAGATGCTATAATTCTTGGAGAGAGAGAGAGAGATGCTTGGCTCCTTTGAGAGAGAGAGAGAGGGACAGGGAGAGAGAGAGAGATCGTGGGATCCTTTGATAGAAAGCGGAGAGATACAAAGAGAGATGTATGCTATTCTACTTTAAGAGAGAGAGGACAGACAGAGAGGGATCATAGGCTCG
The DNA here is from genome assembly GCF_030020395.1 of Manis pentadactyla. Classification (NCBI taxonomy): domain Eukaryota; kingdom Metazoa; phylum Chordata; class Mammalia; order Pholidota; family Manidae; genus Manis; species Manis pentadactyla. Next base: position 2,885 of record NW_026644902.1, on the reverse strand, counting down.
ATTGAGAGAGAGAGAGAAATATAGATGATATGCTCCTCGGAGAGAGAGTGAGAGAGAGAGAGAGAGGGAGAGAGAGGGAGAGAGCTGCGAGGCTCCCTTGAGAGAGAGAGACGGAGACATAAAGATTGTAGGCTCCTATGAGAGAAATAGAGATAGATAGAGAGACAAAGATATGCTGGGCTCCTTTGAGAGAGAGAGAGAGTTTCTAAGCATCTTAGAGAGAGACAGAGATAGAGACAGATGCTAGATTCCTTTGAGAGGGAGAGAGATAGATGCTTGTCTCCTTTGAGAGAGACAGCGAGAGAGCTCTGAGGCTCCTTTCTGAGAGAGAGAGAGATACTAGGCTCCCTTGAGAGAGAAAGAGATATGCTAGGCTCCTTTAGAGAAAGACGAGAGCTAGAGAGACAGAGAGATGCTGGGTTCCTTTTAGAGAAAGAGAGACAGTGAGAGAGGGATCAGAGGCTCCTTTGAGAGAGAGAGGGAGAGAGAGAGAATATATGCTCCTAGGTGAGAGAGAGAGAGACGGAGACAGAGATGCTTAGCTCCTTTGAGAAAGAGAGAGATGGTAATCTCCTTTGAGAGAAAGAGAGAGAGAGTTGCTCGGCTACTTTGTCAGAGAGGGAGGGCTGGTAGGCTGCTTTGAGAGAGAGAGTGAGTGATGCTAGGATTCTTAGAGAGAGAAAGAGAGAGATGCTAGAATCCTTTGAATGAGACAGAGAGATATATTCTAGGATTCTTTGAGAGAGAGAAAGAGACTGAGAGAGACAGAGATAGAGAGAGATGCTAGGCTCATTTGAGACAGAGAGAGGAAGAGAAAGTGAGAGATTCCAGGCTCCTTTGAGCGAAAGAGAGATATACAGAGAGATGGAGATGGTAGGCTCCTTCGACGGAGAGAGAGACAGACAGAGAGAGAGAGGGATCCTAGGCCCTGTGAGAGAGAGAGAGAGAGAGTGAGGGAGAGAATATATTCTCCTTGGAGAGAGAGAGGGAGAGAGAGAGAGAGAAAGAGAAAGAGTGAGGGAGAGAGATGTTTGGGTCCTTTTATAGAGAGAGTTATGCTAAGCCTTTTGAGAGAAAGAGAAAGAAATAGACAGAGAGAGAGATGCTAGGTTCCATTGAGAGAGACTGAGGGAGAGAGGAAAGAGAGAGATGCTAGGCGCCTGTGAACGAGATAGTGAGAGAGATACATGCTAGGCTCCTTAGAGAGAGAGAGAGAGAGAGAGAGAGAGAGAGAGAGGCAGAGAGAGAAAGGGAGAGAGAGTTGTTTGGGTCCTTTTAGAGAGAGAGATATGATAAGCTTTATGAGAAAAAGAAAAAGAAAGAGACAGAGAGAGAGATGCTATTCTCCTATGAGGGAGACTGAGCGAGAGAGGAAAGAGAGAGATGCTTGGCTCCTGTTAACGAGAGAGTGAGACAGATACATGCTAGGCTCCTTAGAGAGAGGGAGAGGGAGAGAGGGATTCTAGTCTCCTTTGAGAATGAGGGAGAGATTCTAGGCTCCTTTGAGAGAAAGGGGAGACCTAGAGAGACAGAGAGTTGCTATTCCCCTTTGAGAGAGAGAGAGATGCTAGACTTCTTAGAAAGAGACAGAGAAAAAGAGAGAGATGCTAGAATACTTGGAGAGAGAGAGAGATATGCTATGCTCCTTTGAGAGAGAGAGGGAGAGGGAGAGAGAGAATGAGAGGGAGAGAGCGAGTGAGAGAGAGATGCAGGGATCCTTTGATAGAAAGTGGAGAGATACAAAGAGAGATGTATGCTATTCTACTTTAAGAGAGAGAGGACAGAGAGAGAGGGATCATAGGCTCGATTGAGAGAGAGAGAGAGAAATATAGACGATATGCTCCTTGGAGAGAGAGTGAGAGGGAGAGAGAGAGGGAGAGAGAGAGAGAGCTGCGAGGCTCCTTTGAGAGAGAGAGATGGAGAGATAAAGATTGTAGGCTCCTATGAGAGAAATAGAGATAGATAGACAGAGATATGCTGGGCTCCTTTGAGTGAGAGAGAGAGTTTCTAAGCTTCTTAGAGAGCGACAGAGAAAGAGAGAGATGCTAGATTCCTTTGAGAGAGAGAGAGAGAGAGATGGATGCTTGTCTCCTTTGACAGAGATAGAGGGAGAGAGCTCTGAGGCTCATTTCTGAGAGAGAGAGATACTAGGCTCCTTTGGGAGCGAAAGAGATATGCTAGGCTCCTTTGAGGGAAAGAGGAGAGCTAGAGAGACAGAGAGATGCTGGGTTCCTTTTAGAGAAAGAGAGACAGTGAGAGAGGGATCAGAGGCTCCTTTGAGAGAGAGAGAGGGAGAGAGAGAATATATGCTCCTAGGTGAGAGAGAGAGAGATAGAGAGAGATGCTTAGCTCCTTTGAGAAAGAGAGAGACGGTAATCTCCTTTGTGAGATAGAGAGAGATAAATGCTAGGCCACTTTGTCAGAGAGGGCGGGATGGTAGGCTCTGTGAGAGAGAGAGTGAGTGATGCTTGGATTCGTAGAGAGAGAAAGGGAGAGATGCTGGAATCCTTTGATTGAGACAGAGAGATATATTGTAGGATTCTTTCAGGGAGAGAAAGAGACTAAGAGAGACAGAGATAGAGAGAGATGCTAGGCTCAACTGAGACAGAGAGAGGGAGGGAGAGGAAGAGATTCTAGGCTCCTTTGGGCGAAAGAGAGATGTACAGATACAAGGAGATGGCAGGCTCCTTTGACAGAGAGAGAGACAGACAGAGAGACAGAGCGATCCTAGGCCCTTTGAGAGAGAGAGAGAGAGTGAGGGAGAAAATATATTCTCTTTGGAGAGAGAGAGGGAGAGAGAGAGAGAGAGAGAAAGAGAGAGAGAGAAAGAGAGAGAGGGAGAGAGATGTTTGGGTCCATTTAGAGAGAGAGATATGCGAAGCTTT